>NW_022713615.1:689033-708028 GCF_011630105.1 Anneissia japonica
ATATTATAAAAAGGAGAAATAATATTATACAGGAAAAAATTAAGGTGGGGGGAGGTGGGCGCAGATGGAATGCAAAAAAATAATGTGAAATTAAATTAAATATTAGAATATTTGTTAATCTTGTACTGCAATATTTAAGAAGTTAATCTCTATATGAATTTTGTAATTGATAAACTGTTATTGCTGCTGCTTAAAATGCAATTGTTGTTGTTGACTGCTTTTACTATTGCTAATGCCATTATTGTTGTTACACATTTAAAATTTACCTGACAAGAGTTGCAGTTTGCCCCATACTGACGTTTCACTCCTGTCTTCTGTGCCTGTGTCAACTTCTTGTATTCAGCAACCCAATTACATCCATTTATATTTAGCATTATACCTTCCTCTTTTTGACCTGTGTTACAAACAAATATTAGTCATTTATAATTTCATAATTGGATCAGTGAATGAAGGCATATTTTAGTTGATGAATGGATATGTTTGGCTAAAAACATAATTAATCTATTGTTAGAGCTTATGTCAGGTTTTATGGGGAAAATATTGATTTGCCCGTATGTATTATATAATATGACATAAAGTTAGTTAAACAAAACCATAAAAAAATTAAATTTGCTCTGATATAGTGGAAGAAGGTGATACAAGTATATTTTTATAATTATCAATATAATAATATACAGTAGTACTGAGAGTAGTTTTTGACTGGATGCTGAAACAGCCATTTCTACATATTAAAGTGAACATTTTTTTTTTTTGGAAGTATCAATAATGTAAACATGTTGTCATCAGAATTGGTTGTCTGCCACATATAGTTATGCTCCATTTCCTGGGAAACATTTGGTAATTTCAAAACAACCCCCACAACAACAGCTTTGAAACAAATATATAGTAAGCAGAATTTGGCGATGTGGGGTTCACAAGGTTGTTAGATTGTAATGAATTGGAATACTGAAGTCCTATGTTTTCATAATGAACCCATGGAGTTAATGGGTCACATGAGGTGGTAGGGGGTTGCAAAGATTTTCTGTGGCATGTGCCTTCCACATGCACCTCCTTAGATATGCCACTGGTCCTGAATACATTTTTTAAAAGACTATAGAAAGAAGAGAAGCTCCAATTAGTATTTGGCTGCCAGAGAAAGAGTAGACATAAATTGATGAGTTATCATTTTGTCCTCGCTTTACAATTTCAGGGGTTTTCTTCGATTTTGTCTGTTGCATGAGGAGGAAATGATGACAGATAAAATTGGCTTTTGTCCTCTAATATATTAATCTTTTTTTTTTCCCCAGATTTTCACATCCGTTTTAGAAATGTCATGTTTGATATTAATCACATAACTTTTTAGATATACCAAGAACCCTTGGGATATATGTTTGATGTTCTTGAAGGAAATAAATATATTATTATTGTTATTATTATTATTATTATTATTATTATAGTAATACCTGTAGTTGTTTTTTCATTCTACTTTCTGTACCTTTGACAAAGTTATCAAGGCAATCTTGTGTGTTATTCATCAGATTTGGAATGACTTAACAATTAATAGTAACATCAAACATATAGCTATTTTGTCATTTAAATATCATTCAGAATGTTTTCTCCTATTATCTTATTATATAAGCCTACCACATACATAGATTCTAGACATCTGATTGGTTAATAAGTGGGCAATGGAAAGTATTCTCTATGCCATATTGCTATGAAATTTATGACAGTATGAATGGTAAAAGAGACTCGGCCTCTACAAATCTTAGAGTGATTGACCTTTTGATCACCTAGCCAAGGCCTACTTGGTGTGTACTATTTTCATTACTTTTTTAGGTCTGTTAGAATCTATGTATGAGGTATATGAAACAAATATTGACTGCAGTAGATTTCACTATTCCCCTCATGAGCAGTCAACTATACCACAAAACAATGAAATTTGATATTTTAATAGTATATATTTATGTCCCATGATACCTCAAAATGTCAACACATCTTTTGAAATATTTTTATATGTTATTAACTTAATATGTTAGTAACCACATATTTCCATAGTTTGAGTGCTTGTTAATATTTGACCTAATTTTTGAAAGAATTGGCATTATACTATAGCCTTATGTTTCACATAGTTTTCCCTTGGTAGCATTATCCTAAGCAAACTGTATCTGGTAATTCTGTACCAACTGGTAACTAATCAAATTTCCATACTCTCAAGAGATCAAAAAGAAATAATAGTACATTATGCTAGCAAACAGGATAATTTTGAATCGTGCCTTAAAAAAAACTCGCATTTATTCAAACATTTGCTAATTTTAAACTGCCTTCTAGGTATTTTTTGAAATGAAATTTTGAAAATATGGTCTTCCTTGGAGTGCAAAAACGAATAAAAATGCGATCAAAGAGAAAATCAAATGCTGATTAATATGGTTAATTGGCATTTTGTGGTAGAAAGAATGCTAATGTGTCTGGTTGGTGTATAGGACTGTACATGCCAAATGACAGTAATAAATGTTGATAAATCAGTTAAAGAAAGGCAATGTATTTTCCTTACCTGAAATCATGTAAGACTTTCTGTTCATTAAGTTTCCAATCCCACACATATTATTGTCGGCTTCTGTTTTGATATACACGTCCATCCCTTCACTGAAGTATGATGCTCCCTTGTAGACCTTTTCGACTTGAACTTTGTAAACAACGTAGTAGTTGAATGGCATGTCTCCTTCCATTCCCGTTCCCATGTCTGGCATACCATCTCTTGTTGTGTAATTCCGATTTAACACAGTTCCACGAATTACTAAAAAGAAGAATATAAACAAAATTCTACCTAAATGTGGATTATGTATTCAAAAAATCTCATTTATAAAATTGTATTTACTTTTTGTGAAAAATGTTTAAATCACAACATTGTATTCAATACAAAATGGGGGACTTGATCAAGAGTCTGTGGGCACTCTATGATTTTTTTACCCCACGCTAACATTTCTTTATTCGTCAATATCATTTTAAAACATTTTTTATGCTGTTGGCAAAACCATTTTGCTAAATGTGTACTAGACTGAATAGTGAATAAATGGCAGGGGCATTGCACAGGTACCTGTTGACCTAAGAAATTCAGAGTTTAGAAAACCCAACATTTTAACAGCCAATTATTACAGTAACTGTAAACTCTGAATGATTTATTAGAAGTTTTTCCAAGTTTTCCAAATCACAGAGGTTAAATAATATAGAGCACTTTTTAGTAAACCTATTCAGTTGTGGTTAGTATGGTTACAGGATCTACTCTACTACATATTTCTTCAAAATGTAGCTTGTGTTTCTGAATACTGTAGTGGGAGAACCTATTTGAAAATGATGACAGTTCTTTTGAATGTGTATGAACTTAAGGACATAATGTACTGGAGGATCAGTGATTTACTACACTCAAAAGAATTGCTGTTAGGCTCTTGAGAAGTTCAAGGCCGTGATATACAGTGCTGCTTACAGATTTAATTAAAAGAGTTGATGCATTTCATTTTAAATTGGAATAACACAATAGCACAAGTGTTTGTTTATGAGTTTATTTCCTTTTTTATTTTAAATTGCTAGAATATTATCTAATTTAGTTGTAGGTTTATATTGGAGATGTGGGTGATTACTAGATCCCTTGACAAATGATTTTATCCTGAGAGTAATTGGTAATTTGAAAGCTCTTTAGATTTTAAATGGATTTAATCATTTCCATACATTCCAAACTATAGCTTCCCTAATCCTTCAGACTTTTTATTTACCATGTTTCAGGAAAGAAGAGAGGGAAGATTAACAAAAACAGCATGTAAACTTTTTTTTTTTTTTAGAATTTCAAAAATACTACAGTAGATCAAACCTTTTTATGTACTTATTACTACAGTATTTGACTGTCAAGTGAGGAGAGAGGAAACATAAGAATACCATCTCATTACAGACCTTTCTTGAAAAGTATTGATGAAATTGGAACACTAGTTTTAATTTTTAATCTCATCTCATCAAATAACTCCCCAGTTTCCTACAAACTTTTGATGAAATTGGGACAAGAATTTCTGATGTATTTATTTTAAATATATTAGACCAATAAAGATAAAGAATAAGTTTAAAAAAAAAAAAAAAACAATCCCCAACCTGTTTCAATTGAAGAAAGGAAAATTAGAAAATTATCAACACCATGTCTTTTTCATAAACGTTTGATGGAACTTGAACAACTTCACAGTTCTGTCAGAATCTTGTGGAAATAATACATTAATGCCATATTTTTACTAGAGGAGAGAAAAGTCCTGAGTATAGATGATTCAGTGTTGCTTCTAACCAATAAATTTTCCTAATGTTTCCAAAATTGAATCTGAAGAATCCTAATGGCAGATGTCATCTTCTATTGAGAGTAATTTGTTAGATATGATAAACACAGGTAAAAACTGGAATCTCCTCAGCAGGAGGTATACTGTTTATGTTTTTTAGGGTTTGAGTCAGGGATAGCCTTAGTTTGTCACATGACTGGCTTGAGCTTCCTAAAGAAATAGGGTGATGAAAAAAGTAATTTTCTAGAAATATCTGGTGGAAATATCTGATGTAGATCTTGAGGTACCATTCATAAAAGTTTATTGTTTCCTGTTTTAGATAATGAGGAAACATGTGCAACAAACAAAAGATAATAATAAAAATAGGCCTATATAAAATTATTTAGCCTTTTGATCATTTCATTTAGGATTTTTTTTTTATGATGATAGTAAATGATGATGATTATAATAAAGTATAGCATACAGGATATATAATAGAGTGGAAAAGTTTCTCAACATAATGAAGATAAAGATGAAATCTTTGAAACATAAATTAACCAGCCTTTTTATTTAATCATTATGGATGGAGATGATGATGAAAATAATAATGATAATGACCATTATAATAATGTAGCCTACAGGATATAATAGAGGAGAAAATTTCCTCAACATGACGACGAAATCTTTGAAACGCAAATTATTCAGCCTTTCTATTCAATCATTATGAATAGGGATAATGATGAAAATAATAAATGTATTATAATATTAGAAAGATAATAAAGTAACTTAGACAAATTCTCACTTAAAACATCTTTAATAATGGTTATTTAAATTGGCCCATTATAGATGTGCTATATGTGTGCCCAGTATTATAATGTCAGTAATATCAAAATATAAAAGTAAAGTCTAAAATTTTCTTCTTGATTTTTCTAAATAGCATTGATAAATATAGTAGCAATATTTATTTAACCAAATATCAAATATATTTATAGTTAGATATATTACACTTTTTTTTAAATAGTAGAAGTATGCATTACTATAATTGACTTGATGGATTTAATAATGTCAATTTCAATTATCCAATACTGAACTGATTGATGTAGTTTCTTTAGTGCCACACTGAGATAACCCATAGAAATTTAAAAAAATAAAACTTAGTGCCATGTAAATTCAAATAAAATATGAAATACAAATTCTAGAGAACATAACAGTATATAGAAAGCATAAAATGGTGTACTGTATGAAATGAATTTAATTAAAATTTACACATCATAACATCATAATGCACTTAGTAAAACTTCTATGCAAAACTCACCAAAATCTGCTTCACAGTAGTGCTGTTGGGGATGTTTTGGAACACAGTCCAGTCCACATTCACTTCCCATACTTCCAGCTTCAATCATTCCAGCAAAAAGAAGGCACCCACAAAAAACAAGATAACTCTCCATCTTTGTTGTATTTTAAAGAAAGTGTTAAACAGACGGTTATCACGGTACGATGTGAAGCCTTATAACCTTTTTTGAAGATGATATAGATAAATGAATGACACAGTATAGTCACGTTATTCTCAGTCAGAAACTCGGCAAAATTCTCAGGCCTAGAAAATAATTATAATCAGCCTGGTTGAATGATCCTCCTTGACAGTTTCACTTGGTTGAAGTTGGCTTTTACTTTGATGGATTCAGTGAGGCTAGCTTTTAAAGGATAATGCAGTTATAGTAATTGCTTATCACCCCTCTGCTCATTTTTTGTCACATTCTACAGATGATTATAGCATGATTATAGTGTACCAGAATTTGATAATATTGCCTTGGAGGATTGTAATGTATGTGTAATATAATTTTTTATTGGTGTCATTTTTAAATGGATGAAATAAGATATTTCATTTTGAATTGTTATACTCATAACAAAAATGCATTTCCAAGAATTCCCATATCAGGTATTGAACATATATGTACCATTTTTTTTAAAAGTATACCTCACATGTTGGACAATAAATAAAATGAAAATTTGAAAGACTTATATATGTACCAAATATTTATTAGTATACGTTAATAATTTCAGTATTGTCATACTATTACTGCTGTGTATTTAGCTAAGTTACTTTTTAATTATTGTCAATATTTGTAAATATTACACTTATTTTTGCTTGTACCAGGGCCAGCGGTGGTGCCAGAAATTTGCCAACAAGGGGTCCGACATGTTCAATGGAGGGGAATGAACCAAGGGGACTAGAGCCTTGGTTGACGGCCTGGAATAAAAATGTCCCTAGTAGGCTTCACTGTAGGAGTTTTTATAGCTTAGTATGGTTCAAATTGTGCTTTTAGATCACAATATTAGGATTAATAATAATAAGAATAATAATAATAATAATATGCAGAAATTTATAACGCGCCAATTCAAAAAATATTATCAAAGGCCAGTGAACAATTAACCCAATTAAAGCAATTTTGTAAACCTAAAACGTTTTCAAATTAGTTTTAAATGAGTTTAAATTTGAAGATTGTCAAACAGAAAAAGGTAATAGATTCCAAAGATAAGGTGCCTGAACAGAAAATGAGTGTTGTCCATATGTTTTTAGCTTTCTCCTTTTTAAAGGGGCTTGAAGAAGAAATTTATCAGAAGAACGAAGTGCACGGGTTGGAGAGTATGGCGTAAGAAAATGTAGCAAATATGATGGTTGTTTAAAAAAGAGTGATTTAAAAACAAGCAAATGAATCTTGAATGTTATCCATTGTTTAATGCTAAGCCAATGAAGGTCTTTAAGAATGGGAGTAATGTGTTGTTTATGTGGAGTAAGTGAACATATCCTGGCAGCTGAATTTTGTACTTTCTATGAACGATGAGTATCCAAATCAGGCAAACCGACAAGCAATGAATTACAATAATCTAGCAATTAAAATAACATTATTTGGATAGGAAAATTATTATTTTTAACAATTTTGATCCAACCACCTAGTCATGGTTTTGGACATCAGGGGGTCCATCTAGACCTATCCGACAGGAGGGCGAATTCCCCCTGCCTAGTGCTAGTTATTAAATAGATATAGGATTGTATAAAGAAAGCTAAAATATATAATTATGAAATGTACTGTTATAGCTATATGAAAAAAGATATTAGTATATTGTTGCTTTTTAAGGAATGTGAGCCATTTATTGCAAAGTGAGTACAACAACTATTTGTTGTACTAATGAATGTATTAAGAAAATTGTTAATTAACCAGTAATTAGTTTTCGTAACAAGTTGTAGATTCACTTTCATTGTCTGTAGCTGGCTTACGAAATGAATTAAAATCTTTACATGAACTGGTTTAAATGATTGTTCGATAAATTCATCTTTTTTTAGTCACCACTTTGCTATAAGTAGAAGTACTTTATAATGTCATACAGTCATTTGGAACAGTAATACAATTCTCTCATATTATTACAGACATTTAGAAAAACATAGCAAAATGTCAAATGATAAATCTCAGAATAGGGTTAATTTATTGAATATTATTGTGAAAGACACAATTACTCATCTATTAATGAGATGTAGTACAATTAATTCTCATTGGATGTCTGTTGATGGGAGTTTGTATTCTCAATTCTGATAGTATAAATATGGAAACAGGATGGTTTAATAGCCACTTTTTAACACTAGGGTCTGTGGTTTTGATAAGTACATTATGTATGATTTATTTTTCATTAATCCTGGCTCAAGTCTACATCTGCATCCCATAATGGCCTTGTTAATATTGCTTTTTAAATATAAGTCTAAATATAGCTAGGCCTACAATATTTTTTTTATAATCTTTCAATCAAATACTTGTCATATGAGAATAATAATAATGTTTTTGATTGATTTATGCATGAAATGCTGTATAGGTATTTTTAGAAATTGAAATAATTTTTCATAACATACTGTAATTTTCACCAGCCCCATGTCTATAATATTGTCTGTATTGATTACATTCCTTTGTAAATCCCAAATTTAAATTAGATTGTACTTATTTTTATATTTTTTGGAGTAACTTCATTATCCTCTGTTGACATTTTTCAAACATAATACTAGAGGGCCTACACTTAAAGACTGACTCTGTATCAGCCAATACTTAGAAGACAAAGATGCTTTATGGAGCCATGCTCCTGTTGCTTTAACCAAGTGCTACGTCAGTGAGGCGCTTGTTAAATTTATTGGATCAGAGCATGAAAATGGTAGCAGGTGTTGTACAGGTCTTTCTGACATTTGTATTATGAGAAATAGGTTGTTTAATGTGTCCAGATGATACAAAATATCAAGGCATGTTGGATAAAAATCTACTCTTGATTGAAATGGTGACTTTTAATCAAAATAATCTAAGCACCACAGTGCTTAATCGAAAATGGAGCTTATTTTTTTTTTTTCTATTGATGTTATCAAGTTTTTGGTTCTTAGTAGTATTTTATTGTAGCCACTACTGATGAAGCAGTCACCTCATCAGACCCGTAACGAGGTTCCTATGAGAGTGAGAGACATATGCTCTGGTGGGGTCCAGAAGAAGACCAGAGCCTAATGTTATGGCATGTAAATAATTTCGTCATCGTTTTGAGAGTTAATGCAAAAAGAGGTTTGCTCAAAAAGGTGGTTTTAACTGAACCACAAACTTCCCTCCCCCAATCTGGTAATGGACCTGTTTAAGAACAAGTACATGTTTCTTGGAAGAATTTCATCTAGTCTTTATTTAAACTAATATACTGTAATTGGTTCTTTAATATAGAGACAAACTTACATGACAGTTTCGGTCACCACCAGCGGCAAGCTAGAGATGTAGCCTAATCTGTACATTCCAGTTATTTGATAATGGTAGCTGCTAACAACCAAAACTGATGTTTCAAAACTCTTTAGTCTATATATTAAAGAATCGATTACAGTATATTAAAGTAAATGTTTGTTTTCTTGTTCAAAGAACAAGTACATGTTTGATTTCATTGATTGAGTTGTTTGACATTATTAAAGTTTTTTTTTTATTGATTTTTATCAATATGAATTAAATTTCCCTTTTGTTTTTATCTTGCAGGTAAGAAATGTGTTTACTTCATATTTTTGTGAATCTTGAAATGTGTGTTGTACAAACTGTTTGGAAGTGAATGGAGAAAAAGACATCTAACCAGCTGCTTGCATAGCATCTCTGCCAATCAGTGTTGGTATAAGGTATTTCCTCAGCGGAAACTAGATGAAATCTGTTTCCGTTCTGAAAAAAAAAATGTTGGTTTTTGACCATACAATGACATATAATTTATAATTGAAACTCAGTTATTCTAGTAATGATCTCAATAAACATTTTTTTTAATGTCAGTACTTAACAATTCATGATATGCATTTATTTATTTTATTTATTTCAACTTTATTTCACGAGGGTAGCTCTAACAGCTGCACTACAGTAGTACAGCTGACTTGAAGAGGCCCTCGAAAGAAAAACAATACATAAAAATATATACAATACATTAGGAATCCAAGTAAGTAAAAGCTTCATTACGGCAAAGTTCAAAAACAATATAATAAATAAAATATTGGATAAACATTGTAACATTCATTAAAAATACAATAAACTTTAAATGCATGTTACACAAAATGTATTTGTGAATGAACAAAACACAGACAAATGCAAATAACACAATTACTGTATACAGATACATGATGGAAAATTATATTTAATTAGTACTGGACATTTATTTAACACTTTTTCCTTCCAGTTACAAAGTGTGTACGTGTGTTTCTGAGTACTTGTTTTTGTTTTAGTAATTTATATGTTTTTTTGCTTATTATAGTTCTTGATATACAATACCAGTATTAACCACAACATCTGTAATTTGCCTGATGTTTTCAATCCATCAAGACATAAAGTACATACAGTAGGCTCCTACAACAAGCTTTCATGTTGTTTTACTTAATAGACTCCCACTCACAAATCTTGAACTAGCAGGCTAAAAGTAGGTTGACATTGTTTCTGATACTGTGTAACCAACTTATGTCAGCTGAGGCGAAGGATGTGAAATTTAGGTTTTTTGGCAGTAGGACATGCACTTAGACCCCAGGGATTCAACTTCAGATTGTTATCGCATGTTAACAGGTGGAAAATGGAAAAATAAATCCGGTATAAGATGATAAAAAAATTATATTGGTCACTTGTGATAATCATCTAAGTATCGTTTTTTATTTTGTTTCTGTTCTCTTGTATCATTCATTCATTCATTCATTCATTTATTCATACAATCATTTTTTTATTCACTTATGTATTCACTTATTCAATCGTCAATCTGTCTGTCTATTCATTTAATCATTGTTTTCATTCGTTCTGTTGTTTCTTTCATTCATCGGTATGTCCGTCCCTTTATTAATTCATTTGACTATTGTTCATTTATTTATTCTGTCATTTATTTGTTCATTCATTCCTTTCATCCATCCATTCATCCAATTCTTTGTTCATTCTTTCAATTTATCATTCATATCCCCTCCCTGGCAGCAGCAAAAAATCTAGACACCTCAAACCATTCTCCTCAGACCGTAGGTGCTCAATTAACCCTCACACTCCTCTTGGCAAAAACATTTTTGATTCTACCACCAAGCTACAGGTCTGTGGTTGAACAGGTTATTCTTGGTTTTCAATGGAAATGCCATTATATACATTTTGGGCTTTAGATTGATACATAAATGGTAAATTCCTCATCAATCAACTTTAAAACATCTGACTGGATGTAAAAAGGAGTTGTCAAATTTGACAGCTGATTGGTTGAACTTTGTATTAGAATGCCACTACATTTGTGGGTTTTTACCTACTTGTGGCAAGTGTAAATTTAGGTTCATAGCTTTTCAAAAATAGTCTGCGGTGCTCAATTATGTGTTTGTCCAGTGACCAAAATTCTCAGCTATTTCTTTAAACCATATGTGCAGAGGGTATTGCATAGTCATACCTACTGCACATAAGGTACAGATATAATTTTTTGGTTTTTCTAGTTTGACATTCTACCTCAGCCTCAATTTGTTCTTATTTTGTTCTTAATATTTAAGCAGTTTCAGCCTCAGTGTTCTTATAAAATGTGTTCTTATAAAAAAAAAAAGTGTACTCATCAATATAAATATGTGGGGCAGGTTGTAATTGAACACAATGATACTGATATGCGTTGTATAAGGTACTAAAGAGGTCATTAGTACCTTATACATAGAGTAACAATTAGCTAATATCCTTCGCATAAGAAAATAATGGGCGGTCATTGACTCACTTTGGTGTCAGTGTTGACCATATGGTCACTTAAGCATAACCTTTATATCACTTGGTCACTCATTCATGCATAGTATCCGTGGCATCATCTGCCAACGTAATTTGCCATCAAAATCCAGTTTTTCCTACATTTTTTTTAGAAGTACCAAAAAAGGGAGATTCTACATCTGACTCAAGAAGTAGTCACTTCGTTAAAAAATATATAAAATAATTAAAAGAAATTTACCATACATTATACATCTATTAGGGTACAGCCAAGGGGTTTTTCCCTTCTACTAATCAATTTAGGTGCGATACACTGTAGTGAAACTCCTAAGGCCCCTCTTATCATGATCTAATATATTCCAACTAACTTTGACATTTATAGTTCCATTAGCGGCATTGATGGATCCTACCGATAATTAAAATAAAACGTATGAGGTTTTCTGAATAGTTCAATTTTTGTTAATGACATCCTCTGAATTTACAAATTGCCTGATTCATGATGAATTCAATCCCTTTCACTAGCGATTTACACCATTCATGTATAATAACTCATTCCTTTGTACAAGGATGTACATTAACAGTTGACACCCAAAATAGCAATTTAAGGAGGTACATTTAGAGTTGACACCGAATGTAGCAAATTAATTATATTTTTATTAACAACTTAGGTTCAAATTTGAAGGTTAAAAGAGTAATATTTCATAAAATAAATTATTGAGTTCAAATAGTGCTTGTAGAACTGGATACATTTATAAAACATATGTAGGAAAAATGAAAGCAACATTTGCTTTAATTTTATTTTGAATATTGTGTCATATATTTATGTGAAGGTCTAATTGATGATAGGGTATCATTCTAAATCTAGGTGTGTTCTTAGCATAGTAGTGAGCCATATAGCTAGAACACAACAGTTTTTAGAAAATGAAATTTTCAGATAGTCTTCCGGTGTTCGTCAGCATTACTGAAACCCGAATTGGGAGGTGGTACAGTAATTACCATTACCATTTACCTCTCCCTCTTGATCCCACAAGCGGATGGGGTTAGGTTGTTTAACGGAACAGCCATTGCATCATAACCAAGGCTAACAGCACTCTGTTATCAGCGTGAGTTATTACAAGCCTACTGTGATTACATCTTCTTTCTGTTTGTTAGCATCCCGATGATATTAATACCATTAGCTCATCTTTCACAAAATGTACCTATAGCCCTAGATTTCATAATGCTATGAAATTGATATTGTTATTATTACTGTTTTTATTGGTGTTTTGGTATTTATCTTTTTATTTTTATTATTATTTGTTTTTGAAATTATTAGTTTAATGTATTTATATTTCTTGTGTTATTAAATTTATTTTTTTATTACTACTTTTACAATACAATAATACATTGAGTTTATTCATTTCAACTCATAACTATACCAGCTAAGGCTTTATAGAATAGAGTTATTTATGAAAATGTGATTAAGAATATACTATTGTAATTAGGTATAGGCCTACATGAGACAGACCATTTCATTTTCATTTTTCCTTTGGAAGCTGTATGGGCTGACATATTTCATTTTAACAAGTAGGCCTCGACAACTGCATGGATGGTAGTTCATAGGGAGTTACCTTACTTCATACGTATATAGGCCCACGTATTTGTAACACCTGTCCCTGCAATTGCACGTATGGTTACACCTGCCGCTACAATCACACGTATACAGTACTACCACCTGCCCCACAGTTTCAAATTCTCAATGTACTTTTAAAAATACCATGAATAAGTGCATCTGGTAAGAAAAAAATGCCAGAATTAGATTTTTCTGAAACAGCGGTGGTGCCAGAAATTTGCCGACAATGGGTCCAACATGTCTGACAGAGGGGTCCAAACCAAGTGGCCGACAAAGCCTTGGTCGACAGCCTGGAATAAAAAATTCCTTGTATGATTCACTGAGTTTTTATGGCTTACTATGGTTCAAAATGTGCTTTTAGACCACAATATTAGGGATTGGCTTTCAAATATTATTTTGATAGGCAAATTATTATCTTTAAAAAATTTTTATCGGATGACCAAGTTTTTATGGACATTTTGATTGGACGTTTGAGTCATGCGTCGGGCGATGGGGAAAATTCCCCCAGCCCCTCCGCTTGTGCCACCACTGCTTACCATGCCCAAACCAACATCAGTGACCAAAATAAAAAAATTGACTCTCCCCGCCAAACTCGGAGATCTCTGTGTTGGTTAACGCAACACTTGACCGCCAAACACTGAGATCTCTGTGTTTCAGGTTTTTTACAGAATCCGATAGATGGGGTAATTACCGACATGTACTAACAATTTGAACACTATATTCAGTCTGGACCGTAAGTATTTCACTATTTGTTTGTTTACATTAACGTAGAGCAGTATTGATTTACTTTCACGAAATCGCGATTATCTCAGCTTCGTTGTGCGAAATTGCGTAAATCTCCAAAAGTGAGTCATTTTAATTTTACTGTTACGGGTCACAGATTGTGCTTAGAATAAAGTGTTTGGTACCATTGTAAAGCTAAAATGTTTGTAGCTCTTGTAGTATTCACTACATGTCAATCTCATCACATACGCACTCTCAGCGAGCTTCGGAAAAGTGTTAAATTTTGCTAAAAAGTCTATCGGTGGCTCATACTATTTTTTCAAACCCCTGGTGGTCAGAATGTTAACATGCATATTCTCCACACCATAAGCTTTAAAATGGTAGGCCATTTACTGGAACATTTATTGGGTAATCACAGTGATTGTCCTGCAGTAGGTAAGACGAAACGTAGGGAAACGTCTGTTAAGAATCCCACTTGGGTCCGGTTTTCATTCATTCATTCATTTATATAAAAATTAAATTGTAAAAAAAAAAAAAAGGATCTCAATGGTTTGGTTGTGTGTACTGTATGTCAACCAATCTTATGGTCAGTGACAGCCAAGTGTCTTCAACATGCTGACGGCTAGTGGAACGAGTAACAAATAACTTATTATTGCCAAAGTTATGAGTAAATTTATTACAGCTCCTCTGTACTAAAGTATACAATACTGTCACATTCTTATGCTAATTACTCAGTTTAACATTTAGCGCCAGCACGCTGGTTTTGGGATGGCAAGCCTTATAATTACGCTACCACCACTCGCTACAGTTGTACATATATTACATTCTACTAGCCATAGGGCACATATTTTACCATCAGTCATACGGATGTATAGTTTGTTCTAACAGTCAACGAACACGACTACATTATATATTTATGCCATACATTGCCAATAACATAAGGAAATGAATATTTTTCATGCTAAACAAAAAAAAAACTCAATATAATTACTAGGCCTGAATAGATATTTAACTATTAGTAGAATGCCATATATGTAATAGCTTTTGTATTAGCCATCAAAATAAACACTTTATTTTTAACAGTTTTATATATCATTCCCTTGAGTCTGTAATTGGCTTTTTAGGTAATGGCTTTTCGATTTCGTAGAAATACTGCTTTCGTAGGGAATATAAATACAATATGTTAAATATATGAGTGTATACAAATATGCAATCAAGCAATTACATAGAGTATCAAATTTTATGTAATTGGTTTTTAAAATTAGCATTCTTGTTAATTAATGCACTATGATTGAAGGTCAGGAACTCATTTTGCTTGCTGAATCCTATTATAAGCCACAAGTTTCCATGTGTGCATATAAGCAGGGTACATTGAGGGGGAGGGCGGAGCTGCCCAACGGGATATCTGACTATTTCCAGTGACAATTAGCTGCCCTCCTCCCCTTCCTCCTACACTCGCGTTGGTCAGGGCCATGAATGAAGACCTAGTGGGGGGTTCAAAGAAACAACCTACCTAATTTCCATTTTTTAATCTGTTCTATGATGTTTTAAAATTATTATAGCCAAAATTCTTTTTTCTTTAGTTGTTTTTTTTCCCGATGACTTGTAACCGACTGGGACTTTTTCTTCCTGTTGGCGCCATCACTGTGTATAAGGCCTGGAATAGGCCTCAATAAATATAGTGTGCATAGTGCGGCCACCATTAGCCCTCATCCCCTTTAACAAATCATTAATGTCAAGCCCTTTTTTTCATTGGTCTAATTAGGAAACAAGTAAATGTTAGAGATTGGTATTGTGTTTTCAGTTTACATTTGGGAATTTTGTTGTGCATGGAAAAGACAGGTGTTACTGAATGTATCCTGGCAATCCTCCAGCTAAAATTATCTGATAGATATATTGGTTAGCATGTGGCCAATCAACGTCATTATACTCTCTTATGTGCCATATCACTTCCAATCAACGGGCATAGAAAATATATCTTCAGAATCAAATGTACAATTAACTATAACTCATGTCCAAATATTTGTATTATATTTAGTTGTCCTCTGTTCATCTTTTTTTAATGTATTTTTTCAATTTGTTCGTTCATTCATTCATTCATTATTTATTTGGTCGTTTAACAACAAGAACAAAAAGAGAGCGACAAAAAAGCTGAAATTTGGGGAGACCAGGGACAACCAGCGTGAACCAAATCACTGTGGCAAAGCCGGTTTACCCAGCCCCAAATTCAGCAACACATTAAAACATCAAACAAGAAACATTACAGCAAATCAAAATAATAGATGGGCTTATTAGAACTGCAGCATCGGTTAACATTTGTGTATATATATTTTTTAAAATTTATAATGAATAAAAAGTTTTGGTGTTTGTGTTGCTATAATTGTAATTAGGCCAGAAGAAATGGTTGTATTGTTCACAATTGTCCTTTGAAATTTGGTCGGTTGATCATTAATTTTTTAGTTTACTGTTTGCCTTTGGGATTCATTGAATCAGTAGCAATGGTTTGATAAAAGGGTAACAAAAATGCTAAAATCCATTTATTATTTAAAGATTGCAAAGAGGATTTTTCAAAATTATACCATTATTAGCACAAAGATATTTTTGGGCATTACTGTAGATTTGTGGTGCTCGCCGATAAAACCACTAGATCTTTAGTTCAATCCCCTGCAAATTCAAACACTGTTTTCACATGACTAATGAGAGAATTCCTGGTAAATTATATCCTAGAAGATCCAATGATTACTACTTGATTGATTATGAATTATTAAATTAAAATTTCTTTTATCTTAATTTGTATCATGTTTTTCAAATAAGTTCATTGATTAGGTGAATGACTCTTTATCGGATCCAATCCAAGCAATGTAAGTTGTTTCCTTTGGCCTTAGTCAAGTTCTATTATCAAAAACAGACGTTTCACATGGGACGTGATTACTTCAGCTCTACGAATAATCCTTTATGAATAAAATTGACAATTTGACTTTGTTTTAAAAATTATTTTAATATCTGATATTTCCGCTGAACTGTTTGTCATGTCTGCATTTTGTGGGAATTTGATTAATTAATTAAATATAATTTTGTTCAATTGATATTTAAATTTTTTGCTTTTTTGTGTTGTTTTACCTAACTAACCAATATAATTTAGCCTACCAATATAATTTAACCTGAGCCATGATTGTGGAAATTGAAGAAATATATTAATATTAAAGATATACCTTTCTAATTTAATTTAATACATAACTTGCTTAATTTAGATATTGTTTTACTGCTCAAATAAATAATCTTAAGTTAATATAAGTAGAGGGTTTATTTAAGTTTGCAAATTTGGCACAGATTGAAATAACCAAACAAAATCAAAATGTCAATAACAACAATGGGGGATAGAGATTCTAAGAACTTCCTTAGTAGGCCTATTCATATATTTCAAACAATTCATTAAGGATCCACATAATATATAATATTAGTATATTGTGATTATTTGTGGGGGGGTTTTTGAAATTAATCATGTAGTTTGGTTTTCTCTCCCAAGTTATGCATTCTTGATCTTCGTAACCAATTAGCGTTTACTGGTCATTGCACGAATGAATGTTGGTCTCAATAGGCATATCGTTCGTTTAATTGTCGCAATACTCAAGGGCCTAATAACACTACATGTGTTGTGAGTAGATGATGTACTAAAACACAGTCACATACCCCCTGCAAGCGATCTAAATTCTTTTAGATTTTAACTCCTTTCCCACAAAAGCAATATTGGGGCAATGTCCTAAATATCATGTACCCCGGAACCTCGTTTCTGTCCTATTATACGGCCAATGTTCTGGTTCTAGTGGGTAAAGCTGGCCTCCAAAAGAAGTACAACAATAAGGATGAAATAGGTGGCAGTTTATGACTTGCTTGAACTGTTTGCTCAGTGGTGATTCTAGTATACATTCATTGGGGCCAAGCATTCTGACTGGAGGTCTGACAATTTCTCAATAAGACCAGCAAGAACCATAAGTCGTGGTGGGGATCCAGGGAGCTTTTCCCTAGACATTGCTGGCCTCAACTTTTCAGATGGCCCTATAGAAAATAGAAGCCTTAGGAGCCATTATTCTGTGGGGTCCTCAGAACTTTACTATAATTACATAATATTATATATTTTTTATTCAGTCTTACTTGTAGCCACCTCCCCTCTTGTCCAAGATTCATCATCAGACCTTTTTTGCACGTGTGTTTGGTTAACAGTATGTTGAATACAGTATAACAACAAGTATATTGGTTAATAATCTGTATAAGAGGAAAAATATATCATGTGTGTATTTTTCTGAAATTTCAGAATTTTTCAGATGGGTTTGATATTACATAGAGAAATTGGCCCCTATGTATAATGTATTTCACTCTCTTAAACTTTGTAAAGCCTGTAACAATGCCCCTTCAGGCAATTGAGCTACAATTACTGTAATATCTAGAAAATCTTGATGGAATGGTTTTCGGTCGAATGTGGTCATGTTGATAATGATAAGGTATGCTCCAGACAACCACATATTCTAGTAACATTACCGCAATACTTCCGTTACAATTGGCACTAGGTAAAATCTGACGTTAGTTATAATCCTTTTTATCTTTTTTTTACATATCAGGCTACAACAAATATTATCCACTCATGTCTGTGTTGGTCTTTTTCTCCACAGTGTCAAATGTTAGTTCCTTCCTATTAGTGTAGTCTGACAGTTAGCTGTATTTTCCTTACATTATTACGTGCCTGATTGCACATTACCTACCAGTCACCATCATGCATTATCTGCACTTGCTGCCTGACATATGAAGTGTGTCCAGTTTCTGCAATCTCTCAGCTATTTCTGCCTCTTTAACAGTCCATCTTGGGAGTATGGTGTTTATTTATTTATTTATTTATTTTTTTTAAACAATAGTTTGTGAGGGTGGTCCATCCAGCCTGAGCTGATCAATTGGGACCCTCAGTACATACAATTAGAACATAAGTATAAAAATTAAACTTGATCTTTAACATAAACAAATTAATTAAATTAAACCAGGAAAAAATTAATACGAATCAACAGACGTTTACCATATAACTTTAACACAAAATTTATTGACAAAAAGGATCGACGTTTCGTGTCCATCATGGACGCATTCTCAAGATCAAGTGAACAAAAATAAATATAAGATAGT
>NW_022713615.1:708572-714013 GCF_011630105.1 Anneissia japonica
TCATGTATTATATATATGGACTATACTGTATATCATGTAAGCATTTTTTTAAAGTGAGCCCTCTGTTGAAAGTTATTACATCCTCAAAAGAATGAATGAAGCATGTTCAATTATTAAGCAGAAGTCCCAAGCCACTTCGAGGAGATCTTTGGTAATGTTTTAGGCCTCCCTGATTCGGGGAGACTCATTTGTCTCATGGGAGATGTGTGTGTGTACTTTAAGTATATAGCAAACATACTAATTATTTATACTAAATATTTGGAAAGGTACTTTGTAGACTTTGGTGAGTTGACTAGTCATTTGGTACATTAGGGGCACCACAAACAACAGTCTTGTCATTCTCTGTTAAGTCAGAATGGCCTGTCGGCCATGACTAGTAAAACCAAGAAACTGAAAAACATCTCCCTTTAAAAAATTAAAGGTCATCTAACAAACAGCGTGGATGCCTATTCAATTTATGACATGCACGTATGGTAAATAGGACGCCACCTCTACGATGCTGAGAGAGATTAGCCCTTTGATCTTCAAGGCCTGGGAAGTAAGCCAGGCCTACTTGTTTGGTATCTCTTTTCATTACTTTTTTTTAGGTCTAGTAGAATCTATGTATGAAGTATATAAAACAAATATTGACTGCTCTAGTTTTGGGAAATGCTGAAATCTATAACCCCTCGGTGATGTGGAGACCGTAACCTATCTTCTTCCGAGGACCGGATGTTTGTATACTAAACCATCTGAAAACACTTAAAATGGCCCAAAAGCCTAGATTTTTTTTTTGTTTAGTACCAGGGGCCCTTACTGGGACTTTGCTCCATATTGGTGGTCTGCTGGAAATTGTCAAGCACCCCTATCAAATAGCTTAAGCGCCAATCAGGCAAATAGTGGCTTGCAATGGGATTAAATATTTTTGTTTAGGGACAGATATGATGACTTATTGAATAAACATATTTCATCTTTAACCTCATGAATACAATATATTCTATATAGTCATTAATTCATGCAAGATTCGCATGGACGTGTACAGACACGTACGGAAATAGACAAAAATACTACGGACATTTATCATAGGCTTAGACCTAAATAAATAGGTGTAAAGTCCAGAAATGACTTTTCCATCAGGATCTTTGGTTTTATTGCCTTAATAGACAACTCATACTTGCCGTATTACTGATGAATTGCTGTGAAATCTAAGTAAAAGTGGGCTAAAAATCTTGTCCTTGTCCCATTTGTTCCATTCCACATCAAATTACAGAAAATCGGGCTCCAAAGACGATCGGGCCCATTTTCAAAATAATTATCTCCATGCTTAAGTGTGCTACGGAAGTTTTTCATGTACTACGGAAATCTCAAGTCATAGTTACGGAAATGCAGTTTACGAACTTGAGAAGTCTGTGTGTATATTTACAGCAGGCATAGCTAGATGAATAGCGACTCCAGCATAGATTTTGATAAATTAATATTATGAATACAAAATTTCAAAACATCAAAATTAAATTTTGTAAGAATCATTTATTAATTCATAAAAACACACAGACACAAAAAATAAATTTGCATTGTTACATATGACTTAGCATGTACCCTGAATTTTTAGAGCTAAAATCCAGTTTTGAATCGTTATGTAGACGCAGACTGTCTAATCGACAGACCACCCAAATGCAGCTATCCTCTTAATAATAAATTTCACCTGTTGCTACAATGTACAAATCATGTCAGTTCAGAAAAAGATAAAAACATAATCAAGTGCACCATACTTGTTACCCTTCTGTCATAATAAATGAAACTTTATGAATTACTTTTATCAAATAGGACAACTATAAACAAAATCACTGATGCTGAACTTATAAAATGCTGCCCTCTATATATTTTCTAAATTAATCTTCTCTCATGTAAATTTTGAATAAAACATCACACTTGGCAGTAGATAGTTCTAAGATGCTGGGACATATTTGACAAGTATACATTCCATGAACCTGGTTCAAGTACTTGATGAACTGCAACATACACATACAGAAGTGTGTTATTCAGAATAACCAGTATTCTTAGAAAATTATTTAAAGTATGTGTTCTTAAAATTGTTTCTTATTTTTCTTCAACCTGATTCATTGCATGCCAAAATAAATGAAGATTCCTAGTGTTCTCCATGTTGTTTCCTCAAATAAAAACTTTAAAACATTATCTTACTTGCACTATTAAATAAACCTTTATCAAAATCTCTTTGCATTTACTTTTTGCAATAATTTTTTTTTTAAGTGGATTAATTATATAAATACACCTAAAAATTAAATATTTTGTAATATGATCATTCACATTAGGTTTTTAACATTTTATTATGTTATTCATAAAAAAATTAGTTATTCATGAATTAAACATGTTTATTCATGATTATTATCAATACATGTGTTACTATGTAACTAACTTTGACATTTTCAAAACATAAAGAGATTATTTTTAAATTTCAGGTTTGTATTATTTAAAAATTAATATACCAGAATCATTTTTATAAATAAAAATAGTTTCTAAAGCAAATAAGATACTGTGGTATACCTAACAAATTGTACAATAATATTTTTTTCCCATTTACTGTAGTAGTGAGTTTTTTTAAGATTAAACTCAATATTTTGACATATAGTTGGAATTACATTCATAAGGTCATATTAAAATATAATAAATCCATTTTAAATAGGTTTATGTTTATTATTGTAAATCAATATTATTAAGTTATATTTACTTAATTACATACTTGCCAACATTAACTGTATACTTCAGAATATTTTATTGATAGTATACCATGTATAGAATAAAATATATATGTCTGGGCTAGATTCAAATAAACAAGAAGAATGAGTATATAGAGAAAGCAGCCAGAACAAGAGGGCAATATTTGGAGCCAAATATATTTATGTTGACAGGTATGAAATTATATCACACACTTTCACTGAAATTAATTTCATTTAATTTCTAATTTTTTTACAAGTTTATATCTTTCTCATCTAAATTTCTACCAAGTAAATAATGAACTTTAAAAGATTGAAACACTTATATTATATATCCATAACAATACTATTCTCAAGGTTTTAGCATAAGCAGTATACAGTTTTTTGTAAGCATACAATTTACATTTGTATATTTGAATATATATATATTATACAGTGTAAATATTGATACAAATAGTAGCAGTAAATGAAATAAGCCTTACATTTTACCACACATGCTACGAGGTATCTATACATGATATTCCGATGTCGATGTAATATACGAATGATGTTTGCCCTGCCTGACATGTTATAGTATTGAATGCTTGGTACGTTCCCAAATGCTTGCAAAAAAAAAAAAGCGATTTGGGTGAGAATCACACCCACGACCTCCAGATAACTAGCCTGGTGTCTTAACCACTCGACCACTGATCTTGCACTTCGTGACTAGTGATGAATCCGATCCTGAAGTAGCAGTCGCAATGCTATTCCAATGTTGGTTGTTTTTTTAGAGACATAGAAGTGATTTTAGTTTTAATAATATGTTAAATAGAAATAATTTTTATAAATAATTGTCCACAAATCTTTAATTCAAAATATCAATTTAAAAAGACTATTTTTTAAGGATTTTGAAGTTTCAATTGTACAAAATTATAGGGAAAATATAATTTTGGGAAATTTTTGCAGGGTTTTTACTGGACGCAAATCATAATTAAAAAGATTTAAATTACCGTAAACATGTTTCCATAATTTTTAAACAATCAGTTTGATTTTATGGTATCTTGAACTTAAATTAAAAATTTGTCGAAGTTGATGTGATAGGGCTTATATGTCATTTAAAAAGAACTAGGGTATGTGTTTCTTTGGTTTAATTGTTTTTTTTTAATGTAGGGAATACAGTAGAATGCTTATTTGCTACTTTGTATAAAAAGCCCTTAGAATTTACATATGCTGAAGATTTTGGTAAAGCTGTTTGTATCCTTATATATTGTATTATTGTCTCCAAATACAGCCTTAAGGATTAGTACACACTTAATATAAGTGTCTGTTTATTTATAATCTATAGATAAAAATGAAACATTTAACTTTGTGTGTAAATCAAATATGAAGGCAGACTAATTAATCTTTTACTTATAGTATAAATAAGCAGTACCTATTTACCCTTTGACCTCTCTTATATTGTATAGAGGTGAACCTCTCATGTTAACATGTTGGGTTCATACCTCACCGATTCTTACTTTTTTTTGAATATTGAGAAGCTTGTGTTAAATTATGATACAGAATTTCAAAAACATTCACTTGTGTTTTTTAATGTAAATAGGCCTTTTCAATACTGTTGCAGGAACACTGAAATAAAATTGAAATTTTAATTATCTCGTATTTACCAAAAATGCTATAGCATATACAGTTTATAATTATGTTAAAAATACTCCACAATTAGCCGTAAAATGCTGTTCCTTGATGCAATGCCTGTTGCTCTTCACGACAGCTCCTGTGTTTAGCTGATTCTGCCCACGTGCATCCAAATTTTCCTCGGTTGGTGTCGTGTTGGAAACAACTAGAGTATTTGTAATCGCATTCACTATACCATGGATGATTCGAACAAGACTCTGCATTCTAGAAATAAAAAAGGGTTAACCATATAATTATATATTTATAAAAAAAACAATTAGTAAATGTAGTATTATGATATACTAGCTTATTAGTATTTATCTCTGTAATTTCATTTTTTTAATTAAAAAATTCAATTAAAAAATGCAAGAACTTTTATTATCCAATTTACACAATGTATACATTTGGAAAACTAACTTGAAACACTACAAAAATAGAAAAAAGATCAAGATGCTAATCTGATCTATAAAACTTATTGTATTAACTTGTTATGTATTAGGTTTATACTCAATATCATTTTGTCAATCAGGCTCAGTAGATAGTATTTGAAACAAAATTTGTGGTTGTTCATACATTTGACAAACAAATCAGGCATATTAGTCAGACAGACAGTCTGATTAGATATTCTTTAGTCTGTTGGAACTTTGGAGATTATAATCTACATTATCAAACATTCTGAAATAAATTCATCTGTTTTCGTAACAATATTGTAGTAATTTTCTTTTATGTTAATTTGGTTTAACATAAAAGAAAATTTAACTACAACTACATTATCAAAGTCTGATAAGACATTTTATATTGAGTATTGCAGACAGAAATACAATAGAGTAAGTTTATTTTCCATAATAAACAAATCTGACATACATTACAAGCTTTGCAGAATTTTCCATAAGACTTAAAAAGGCCGGCCACCTGTTCGTCTGTCAGTTCTTTGTATTCTGGCACCCAGTCACAATCAGTAGCGTGTATTCTTTTGTCATCTCCTTCTGATACTATAATCAAAAGTAAAACAAATTATAAATGGATTAATACCTTTGTAAATTTTCTCCAAAAGTATATATGTATGCAAAAGATTAAGGT
>NW_022713615.1:714221-726854 GCF_011630105.1 Anneissia japonica
ACGAAAGTCTAGAAGAAGACTTATTTCCAGTGGGGTCCTTCTGGTGGTGATTGGACAGTACACCGGGAGACAATCCCCTACTCTTTTCCGAAGAGTGTACTGCGTTCTTTAACGTGCACATGGGCCATAAATTCACACGGGACCAACGGCTTAAACGTCTCATCCGAAAGACAGTGCGCTATTGTAACTTGTATTTCAGTCCTCTGGCTGAAACACAAGGAGAGGCAGCAATGGGAATTGAACTGGGGACCTAGAGATCTCCACGGTTCAGCACACACACAGTGGCTACCACCAGATTAGCCGACTGAGCTTCCTGGAGACTTGGGACCCCTGTTGTTTTTTTTTGTAGAGAGTAAAAATGACAAGTATGTAACTTCACATGAAAACTAACATTTTAACACTGTTAGCCCAAGAGTTGAAGAAATAGTCTCTTCTGGTATTCATCATACAGACAATGTTCAAATTGAGAGACTGTACTGTTTATATATTATAAAACCTTAAATAGAAGCCCCTGGGCTTAATCTTGTGAAGCGCATCTCGAAAAGAAGCCAATAGGCTTCCAATCAAAATAATATGGGCTTCTTACATTCAGATTTTTGAGAATTATGGTAGCATGTCAGTATCAATAGTATTTTATCCATTGTTAAAAGAAAAACAAATATTAAACAAAATTTCAAATTCCATAGTTGAAAATTGTTGTATAGTAGCAATTCCAAAATTTACAGTTTGTTTTGAAAAAAACCCCTCCCCCCCCACTCCTTTTCTTTTAGTTTGCAAAAGTAATCTTGAAAAAAAGTCCCATCATCGAAAAGAAATCCAAGGGTCCTAAAGACAGAATCCCAGGGCTTCTATTCAAGGTTTACGGTGTAGGATCTTAATAAGCTAATATTATATGAGGGTCAATGTTAAGTTAGCATTGTACTTGCTTGCTAGATACTATTTACTTTATGAATTATTTAGGATACTAGACTATATAGTATAGTATATGATATAGCATATACTATATAATATACCGCATATTTCTAAGGCCATCTCGGCGCTATTAGCCCATCATTGGGACAAACATTTATGGACATGTACTCATATTCCTGGGGGAATATTTATTTCTGTTACACCTAGTAATTGATGAAAAACCATACCAGGTGCCCATAGGTCTACTTCTTTGTAAAATTGGACTTGAATCTCCAGGATGAGAGGCCAAATCACTACCTCTGTTTATTTATTATCTTATACTAAATTAAATACTTCAGTTTCAATAGGAATGAATTCATGAATGATATAGATAGCCAGACCAACAATTTCAATAAACAAAATATTTTTCTGTTATATTTAATTGTATTTTACATTATATTGATATACTTCCTGCAAGTTGTTAATATTAATACACATGGGTTAATATAAATTTAAATAATTCAATTTTGGTAAAATGTATATATATCCTATAATTCATAGATATATGGGAGAAAATGTAGAAACAACAAGCTGGACAATGCAATGTATAAATTTATTGCGTTGATTTGATTTGTTTGATTTTTTTTTTTGATATTTCAAAATTAAGTTATAAAATTAAAAATAAATTAAATGTTGATATACCCCTGTACAAAAACTGGCAGAGTTAATAGTTTACCTGTGAAAAGATATGATGTATGGTTTTTCAAATGCTTCATCCCACATTGGTTCCTATCTGCCAACGTGAAAATCTCTGTGTGACCAATATCTATCGCACCTTTGAACACTTTTGTTACCTTCATGCGATACCGAATTAAATAGTCTTCCGGGTAGTTAAGAAATTCAGAGCTGCTTGTGTAGGATTCAAACACCACTTGTGAAGCTGACCTCGCATCAAGCATTATCTGTTGGATCGGTGCTATCTTTGGATGCTTTTCAAACTGAATTTTCATACCAATTACTGGTTCTTCAGATGATGAACTCAATGAATCAGTTAAATCTGTTGCTGATGAGGCTGCACTCTCCCTAACCGTGTCTCTTGACGTGATGTCCAAAATTGTTGATGAGTTTTCTCTGGGTGTAGACGCTGTTTGTAATGTAGAATTGATTCGCTCTGTTTCCGCCAATGTTGACACGATTTCTGTTTCTTTTGTTGTATTCACCCTTGTTGAATTTGTCGTTATATCTGTTGTTGAATTTGTTGTTGGATTCGCTGTTAGATTCATTGTTGGGCTCATTGTAGGATTTGTTATTGGATTCGTTGTTGGTTGCGTTGTTGGTTTCAGAACTTTTGGTGCTGGTGCTATCGGTTCCTCTAATATTGACTTTGGCACCTCTTCGAATTCAGTGATTACAGCTCGAAACACTGCAAAGTTTAAAATAGCACAATTGATTTAACATATACTGTTTGTATTAGAACAATATTTCCAATCAATTCTCTCCATGGAAAAAAGATTTAATTATTATTTTATATAAACATAATATAAATGTTAATATAAGAACACCTCTAAATAAATAATAGAACATTTATCATGGAGAGTTTATCTGATAGTATAACCATACTGAAAATTTACTGTATATGAATCTTGAGATTCTAGTAGGGTCCAATAAAAAAATGTATTAGTTATCATCCAATCTAGGTTGGAAGAGTAATCAGGAAGGAAAACTTCTTATTTTTTATATATATATTTTCTTATTGACAAATATCAACCTTGGGTTGTTTGCTGGTATATTTATATGCAAAGTAAAATATACGAATTAGATAATACAATATCTACTATCTATTTAAAAAAAAAATTTTAATGAATTTTTTTTTTCCAAAACTCTCCCCATCCCCTTTTAAATAGTTTTTTCCCAATACCATAGAAGATGAGGTGGGGATGATAAACTAATCTTTTTTTTTTATTGGGGCTGCATAATAGTTCATTATCTTGTAAATTGGAATGAAAAAAATAATGAGACAAAAACTAATGGTACTTAGCATCATCATGAGAATATCTTAACACATTTTAAAATGGCTAAAAAACATGAATCTGAGCATACCTTTTATGGCCATATATAAGTGTCATCAATGAAATAAAAAAAACTTGCAAATAATATTTGTTGGCTTTTGTTTGATATCTTATTTCAGGATATTGTTATTAATGGAAATCACATACTGAAAGGAAGTAGTGACCAAAAAAATAACCACTGAAAATTGTTTCTATAAATAGATATTAAATGGAGCAGGATGATAATTGGTATAAGAAAAGATCATAATAGTAATAAAAAATTAATTTCAACAGGAGAGAGTAAGGTGATATTTCATTGCAATTGAAAACATCCCTTATATTCTAGTGATGGGGGGTGGGGGAGGTGGGATAGGGGGCTAGGTGATATAGGCAAAGTACATATAGGCCCTATGTCTTCAAACAATTCTCCATTTATTTAACATATCACCATGTGAAAAATATGAAGCAAGCAGAAATAAAAACTTCACAATTGCTTAACAGATTTCCTGCAATTAATCCGTTGCAATAGACATATAGTCGTCCCGAAAATCCAGCAGAGAGGCCTCGCTACAACTACAGGCTGCAATATAGCCACTGACGATGCTGTCAGTGCAAATTCATTTGTATATTCCCGGCACCTCGCAGCTGTTTTATCACTGTGACTATTCAAAAATCAAGTACAGTGTTTTTCGTCTTGTAGTCACATTTCTTTTCTACAATCATATTTGTCAAAATAAGTGCAATATACATCACCAGTTATGTGCATGCCTCCAGCATATGTGTTATGTCGAGGTGAAAATTATTTTATTATCATCATCATTATCAATACTTCCAAGCTATTATCATTACTATTACTGTAGTTTTTTGCTATTTTTATTGTTTTTGTTATTGGTAATATTTTTAATTAATTATTATAGTCTTGAGTATTATTTCATAAAATATTTGCAACATTCTATGTATTAATGGAGAGAAAAATGTTTTGAAGATGCAAAGTAAATTCATAAGTAAATATATAAAGTGGAGTTGAATAGCTTGGTGGTTAAGATGCTTGCCTTCTGATCCCAGGGTCCTGGGTTCAATTCCTGTCACAGCAGGACTTTTTCTCACGACTAAAATCAACTCCACTCCCTAAGCCTCATAAAAAGACTTTATAAAGCTGTTGGATGTGAAGGAAATAAAAAAAAAAAAATAAATAAATAAAATTAGTTTTAATTGATAAATATTTGTTGGTGTATTCAAAGAAATAGGAAATTACAATTGTGAACTTAAAAGTATAAAGCAATAGAAAAAATATTTTATAACATGGGCCTTCACTGAAATTCTATTTCTTTCAAGACAGAAATAAATTTAAAAATAAAGAATAACTGAACTATATAGTAGAGATGTCCCTGTATGTTTAATGTTTTAAAGATATATTGACAATGAAAAAAAATTGAAAAAGCCCCACAAAATATTAAATTATGTCTAGTTATTCATTTCAAACGATTTAACAGTTTGTTAACTTCCAACGAGGCACGGATCAAAACACTTGGATTTCTACTGATTTACTGAATTTGTTAAATTTTCTGCCAAACATTTTGAGGATCTGTATGTAAAGCAGTATTGTCTGTTAATTGGCAATGAAAAGTTGTTTTTCCTATTTTTCAACTGAAAGCAAATAACCTGATTAAATGTGCAATGCAAACAATTAAAATGTTGAACTTGATTGTTAATATTAATTACCTATACAGACAGTAAGAATAATTGGTAATTAAGATCTTAGAATATATAAAACTTTGATGAAATTAAGTATGATTAATATGTTCAGTGTTGCTTACCAGTACTCCATTTTTTTAATGCCACTGTGAGATAAATCAGTACTGTATTTATTTGAATATATACCCTGCTTTATATAAACAGCTCCTCCCCCGCTAATAAACACCCCTCTAGAGCCTCATCTGGAATAAAAACCTCCCACGAATAAACCTCAAGGCGTTTATGTTTTCTCAAATAAACGCCCTTCTAAAATGACTAAACAAATCTAATGGAAGCAACACCATTTTCAACATATTCTATTAAATGTTCTACTCCTGTAGAATTACATTTTTTTCTAACCTGGTTGTGATCAATAAGTCTGTATCACGCAGTAACAAATTTAACGGTAATTATGTGTAGTAGTTTCACATTTACAGTGAAATTAAGGGGCGTTTATTTGAGTATATTAGTTTCCATTCACACCAAAAAAATAAAAAATAAATAAACACCTTCCTCAAATATACACCTCCCATGAATAAATGCCCTAAAAAACCCTTCCCAACAATAAATGCCTAATGGCGTATATATTCAAATAAATAAGGTATATTATTAAATCTGCACTCTGAAACTAGTGTAATAATCATGATTATATATTATACAATTGATTTAAAAAAAATTATTATTCTGAATGTAATTTTGACAAATATTCTTTTAAATACATTAAATCTGCAAGAATTGAACCAATACCATTGAGATTACAAGCTGAGCACCACAACTACCTTACTATAGTTTATATATTTATAATATTTATAGGATTTCCTATGAATCTAATTTTGACATGTTAAGTCATACTTCCTCAAACAACCCTGCTAATTATGAAAATGGCACTGTAAGATTGTGAAACATGCCTCACTAATTATATTAAAAACTCATATTTTTTAACAGTAATTTTAATTTTTTTTTTATGAATCATGTAAATTATTGATGTTAGAATTTTCAGGCAGTCACCAATTTTTAGAAAGCTAAAGTAGGCTACTTTTAGGTGAGGTTTTTGTTGAATCGAGGTTAAATTAGGCAAAATAAGGATTCTGCTGTGCAGAAAATATATTATGATTATTTCAATACATGCTGAAAATAAAATGTTATTATTGTAATTTTGTAAAGGGAAGTGGTATTAGGAAGGATATTTCTATATTTCGTGAATGTTGCATGGCGAATAAACATTAAAATAATTTAATTTCAGGTACACTATGTTTTTAAAAAGTGGTAATATAGAACTATGGACTGAAGTACTATTTCTACCACTCCTTTATCCTTTATCAGCATGATCTTCCTGATGTACACTAAAGTACTATCCAGGAAGATCACGCTAAAGGAGTGGTAGAGATATCTAAACAAAATGTATGTATGTATATTTCAAATTCTTTAAAAGCATGATAATTAATATATTAATGTGATAAATAACCTTGGATATTCATTTTGATGCTAATTTTACATTCCTCTAGACAGAAATTGTGACTTTATAGATATAATTGTTTGACTCACTAGTCAGTAAATATGTATGAAATTGCTAAATTTAGTTTAATGCATTCAAGGAAATAAGAGTAATAAAATTATATAATAAAATGTAATAAGATTAGGCTTAAATATGAATTTAATTTGATTTTAAAGTAAATAAGTTAAACAAAATTAAACAAAACCTCTTACCATAATCTGATGTACAGTAGTGGTATTGAGGATGCTTTAGTGGACACCAGCACGCAAATACCGAAGATGTAATGCTCGACAAAATCACTGATAACGTTAAAATTTGAGCTGCTTGAAATGGCTTCATGACTTGAGAAAAAAGTTCTGAACACCTTAGAAGATGTGGAATGCTTTGAATGATAAGAGTTTCTCGCAGTTGAAGGCTCTGTTTACAGTTATGACAGTGAGATGGTATCTCTGTTGAAGTTTGGCTGATGATGAACCACTAGTTACTGCGACGATTAAGCACATGGTTTGACTTCCCTGGTAAAAACTTTTTTATAGACAGCTCAGCCCGGTTGCTAGGTGTTCCATTTTTTGAGCAGGTCAGTGTATAATAGCCAATATTTAGCTGTTCAGGGGGTGTAAGTACAATTGTTAGAAGTTTTTTAGGAAGTCTTTGGTATGATGTCACTCATGCAGGAATTATGATATGTGAAGTAACCCGTCAACAATGCTATGACGACATAAATTAACTGTATCGGATTTCACATGTTGGAAATTGATGGGTAGAAATCCTAACATCTGTTAAACAAACACTACCACAAACTAATCTCATTACTGTGTCTCTTGGGAGGAGTCTCACATTCCCTCAACTGTAATAAAGATGCGGTATTTTCCTAAGGGTTTTTTTTTTTTCAATTAATACTGCACTGTAGTTTACTGCTATGATAGATAGCGCCACCTACTCGATACATTCTTGAAACAGAATATTTAGCACCGTAATGTTCACGAATTTATAAAATATATAGAAATTAATTGATATAAATTGAAACTAACTGCAGATACTATAAAGATGTAATCATTTTATTCTTGACTGCAAGGCCAAAATTAAATAGGAATCAACAGGTGTTTTGAAGCTCAGTTAAATACTTTTTAATGATATAATTTGGTTGAAAATTTGTATTTCTTGTTTGTTTATTATGCATTCCGATAATTTATATTTGCATAGAATTGCATAAAGTAAATTAAATGATTAGCATCAATTGATTTTCAGGTGCAAGGAAATATTTTTTTGACAATTACCAGAAAAATTAGTTGCATATTAACAAATACCTATTCCCTGAAGTGATATTGAAAAGTTTATAAACCAGATTATTTGATTCCAGATAAATTAAATCTGCTTTTACCTTTTATATTTCAAGTTGTACAAATTATACCAGTTTGTAAGTGTTGTTTTCAGATGAAGGTATGAACAGTTACGTGCAGTATGTGATGTCATGTGTTGTGACGTTAGCGGGGGAACTCCAATACCAAACGAATGACGGATGTAGTTTGTGTGATGTTAGGGGAAATAAGACACCAAGATCAAAACTAAAGCTACACTAATACTGATCACATTCCTTCAAGTACTTCCTATTTTTGTTAAAGATGTTTACTATGTATAAGTATACATATGGTTTATGTATTTGACAGGAATTCATTGGAAGTTTCCCTTCCTATGTAACTCTGATATTTTGAGTTGTTTACCTTGTCTGTGAATATATTTAGTATTTCCATTTTTACTATCATATTTATAAAGGATGACCCTTCTAGCATAATATCAGTCCTCTTAAATATACACACTATCAATTTTTTATTGACAAAGAATTATTCATTGTTCATATAATATAATCATGGTGTACCTATATATATTCATGATGTGATGTCATGACCATATTTGGGCATGCCATGTTGTTTTTCAAATAAAATTTGATAGTCTGGACAGGGCTTTGGTTTCAATATGTGGTTTAGGGAGTGTGGATTCTTATAAGATTTGAACCTAGAACTGTGGGATTGGAAGGCAGGCATCTTAACCATTATGCTGAAAATCATTGAACAATAAAATTCAATATCCGAACTGCATGCTTTATATATGAAGTACATTATTAGCTTTAATTCAATAGAATAGTGTACCATTTCAATAACATGGACCATAAAAATTGGCTAATAATTAATTTAAGGATTTTGGTAGCAAAGGTCTGTAAAAATAAAGCAAAAACTGAAATTGTTTTTATCTGTGATCCTTTTAAGAACACAAATTTTCAGGTTTTTCCAATTAAACCTATGTCATTTTAAACCTAAATAGTACATTTTGTGTACAAATGTTTGTGTTTTAAATGTTCTGATTAATTATATAAGACATGGAAAGTTTAGGGGGTTCCCCCATAATTTCACACTGAAATCTCTGTAGTGTGATATCCTGCCTGACATACATGATAAGTAGCTTGAACAGATACTACCGCTACTACTAAACGATAATTGGAGGGTCTTGATTCTCCAACCAAATGTTACCAAAACTTATTTCCACCAAAATCTGTATGACGGATTGTAGTTTTTTTGTCATAATATATTAATATCACGTGATTTAAATTTATCATTACATATTTTTGTATGCAAATTCTGTAATAACGCAGTGTACGATGCGCGCTTGCAGAAGTGATTATTTTCAACTTTGACATCAGACATAGTTAACTAAAGATAGCGCATCTGCGTGCAAATTCTTTAACAGCCATGGTAACAACTAGGATGCCCTCTCTCAAAAGTGATTACTTTTTTTTTGTTTATTGAACATCGACACTTTTATTTATTACGCGTAGAATCGCTATCTTGTGTTTATAAGATCTTTGTTACATATCTATTAAAGGAAAAATCCAAAGATGTTATACCTACTTGGCATCTTAATTCAGTTCATGGTCCCAAGTCTCCTTCAAGTTGGGGGAGTCTTCTGGAAATCGGAAGTCTCTCGCACTCCTGCAAGGAAGCAAGCAAGAATCTCCCGAAAAGTAACCAACCTTCTGCAAATTCATAATATTTGCATGTTTTAACTACTTTATTATCAATTGTCTCACAGAAAACAGTGCGAATGGTATCACAATGCACAGCAGAATAAAGTTAGATGTGTTGAAAAAAAAACTTCATTTTTTAACCAAATCTCCCGGAAGTAACTTCTTCTAACTTTGGACCCCTGCTGAGTTGGTAAATGTAACCGAATGCTAATCTCGGGAATCTTGGGCTCGAATCCCAATGAAGAAAAATACTTGAAAATAAATATATTAATTGTCTTTGTAAATTGCTGATGGAGGTGTTTCACTATTCCATGATTAATACATTAATTTTTATGTATAAATTGATTTAATCGCTTTTATTGCTGATATTTTCAAGTTAAACAATGCTGTTAAGTTTATTTCCCATCGCTCCTGTCCTTCACACCTACCATGGTTTAGTTACAAACCTGGAAACACTTCCTGTACAATGTTCTTGGTAAATTTCTAGACTTGTATTTTTCTTGTTACGTTCCTGTTGTCACAATTGGTGGAAGAGGTGGGATGGCAATATATTTTAGATTTAACAATTACTTTTATTAATCCTAACAGTGACATCATAAGCTCCATTTCCCATCGCTTTTTTCACTGCATTCAAGGTGGTTTTGTTAAAGCGAACTACACATCACCTGCCTGCAATTGCTTTCTGTCCAATATACTTTTTGTGTAAATATTTAACAAGACTTGATTTTAATGGACAGGTAACAAATTTTATTAAGAAAATTATTTTGGCCATTTGGCTTCAATATATGTGATTACTTTAATTTTAGAACTGGTGTTTAATTTGAGAACACACAGAAAACCAATGTTTTATATACCTCTAATATATATATATATATTATATATATATATATTATATATATATTATATATCTCTCCAGGCCCCTCTATCCTTGGAGAGCAAGATTTAATCTGTGGTGGTTTTTTCAAAGTATAGTGGCAGATTCATAGGGGGAGGGGGTCCAAGGACTTGACAAACCCACCACTGAATGTCTGCATGTTTTTCTACCAACATTTACTAATAGAACACAATTTTTTATACTACTGGAATTTAAGCTGTTTTCAACAGGCCTAAAGTTCATTCTTGACCTATTCAAGCAACTGTACAAAAAGCTTATCAGCATTTACGGAATAGATTCATTTAGTGAAAATCAAAACAGGTTCTAGAATCTAGATTAGATATGATAAAAAATTAAATCATCTATCATAAATGTTAGATAGATATTTTTGCAGGAAGTGACTTGAGGAAGAATTATTATCTCTTCATCGAATCATGTAGGAAATTGTGCTACTTGTTATGACAGTTGATTTCACATTCCAAAACATGTGAAAAGAGTTTATTTATACTGTCGTCAAATGTATGCAGTGATAATCAACAGGTAGCCCTTAGTAGGTTGCAAACCAATTGATTCTGAACTACATACGTTGGTCATGCGAAAAAGGGGCTCCCTCAGAGAAAGCCAATTACTTGCATTTAGCTTTAGATTCTTTTTTGAGACTGTACTTGCATCTGAGAGCATTAATATAAATGAATGTGTTACATTCCCAAATTGATTTAGCAGATTTTGTTTTTGTTATAAAAACATCAAAAATATGTAACACTTAACATTTATGGAAGACACTATTAAAAGGGTATATTATTTTTATACATGTTTTTTTATTATTTGATTGTCAATTGTCTTCTATATTAATAAATAATTTTATTATGACATGATTAGAAGATATGGAACAAACAGTCACCTGCTATGCCTACTAAACTAGGTCGTTCTAATTTTGAGCGCAAATAAGTGATCACTATTTTGATTTCTGTGTTCTTCATGCTGTACTGATAATTGTATTGAATAATCCGTACTGATAATTAGATTGAATAATCAATATTCACTTTAAGTCATTTTTTGCAAGAATTAACTATTTCTATGTCAAGTAGTTTGGATCATCTATAGAGTGTTTGAAATTAGCATTCCAGGAAAAAGCAATTCCTGAAAGCTTTGTTGGGCTCAAAAGTACTTCAATATTTCCATATATACTTGTGTGGATTATACATTGTGGTTGGACAGAAGAGGGAGGTCAGGAAATGGGGGTACATAAAGGAGAGAAGTTTAGACACATAAAAAATTGCAACAACATCTCTTAACTTTATTGGAACAAATATAGTATCGTGACACATAACTTAGCTGGCAAAATATCAAACAACATCAAGAAACAGAAAGAATTATATAAATGAAGTAATCACTCACATGATTTACAATAATCATAATAGCTTTGCACATGAGAATTTAAGAAGCAACTTGTGGATGTTGAAATTGTATCAAGATGAAGACAGAATACTGTATTCTCACATCAGAAGTATCCCTTCCCCTCGTACTACCTCTTACATCCTTTTTCTCACCCTGGATTGGTATAACCTTGGTGTTGTTCATCTGCTGTCAGTTCTCATCATTTAGCAAAACTGTCCAATCCTATTTCCTTCATCAGATTGTTGGCATTATTTTGAAATCCCATGTGCTTGAATTTTCATATGCCTACGTGCAAGCTATCCACATTTTTAGAACTGAAATCTTTCCTAATACAATTTCTAAGGTAATAATTCTCTTGGATTTGTAGTTGACCATTATTATCCGTAGAGATTATGTTGACCTATACACTTCATTCTACGGATACTTTGTTAAAATTTGGATGAATTGATTTCGTGAAATTATCAGTTGAACATTCCCATCCATGGGGATTCCGCTGACCTGTGTTCCATCATAAGGATGTCTGTGTTAAGATCCATATGCTATCATATGTGAAATTATTTGTTGTTATTGCTTGTGTTACTATGTGATAAAGTAACACACAAATTCACAAATACAATTAAAAGTAAATATCATAAAATGTACCTTATTTTGTATTATTGACTACGGAGTGGTTAACGTAGATCTAGAGCATACCGATTAAACGATTGAAAGGATTATGATGATGTGCATTGCAGTGTTAAGACCATCATCACCACGGAGTATTTACTTGAAGGTCTTGTGTTATACTAAACATCCTCACTTTGAGAAAAAATCATTTGCCGTATTAGGTGTGGGTGGCAACAGTTCCTGCTTTCAAGATTTTGGAATGGTATTTATCCCCGAGTTTGAGCTAGGCTTCAGGAAAAGGTTTTTGATATATTGCACAACTGATTTTCTAAGGCATTGGGAGTGTTCGATAGAAAAATCTCAGGAATGGTTAATGAGTTACAGATTTTTGAATATTTAGAAGCTGGGGGAACAAGGGCGGTTTCTTCCAGAGCCTGGATTTAAAGTATAATATACTCTATGTAACTAAACTTGAACAACAGAATTCATTATCATTAAGAAATCGGTCACAATTATTAACATTTGTCTAAACAGTACTCATTTTCGGTACCCTCCCTCCCTCTCTCTC
>NW_022713615.1:727674-800318 GCF_011630105.1 Anneissia japonica
TTTGCCTTATTGAAATTTTCTTTTTTAGCATATGCATAGATTTTTAAATTAAGTTTTAAATATATCTTTGCAAAGTAAAGAAGATGGCTTCTTTTTAAAATGAATACTGTTAAATTTGGAAATTACTAGGCCTATGCTTTTATGATACAATAAATAGAGTCGCTGTAACATCAATCTGTATCATGGAGTGTCTTAATTAATTACCTAAACTATTGGATTAAGCGTGTTTTTAATTTGTTATGTTTGTTTAATATTCATGTCAATTCATGTCTTCTTGAGATTAAGCCCATTGGGATTCTATTCAATGTTTTACGGTTTAAACACAGGCATATACAGTTTAAACCTTTCTCAATTCCAGATACATATTCAATATGATGTTTAAGTAACAAAATAAAACTTTGGCATTAAATTAATAATAATTTAGAATTAGTTGTGAGGGAATTGATGTTACCAATATCAATGAAATGTTGATTCCAAAGTCACTTTGACAAAATGATATTTAGAATTTCCCTTATGAATTCAAACAGTGATTTAACAGTCAGTAATACTGAACTAAAATCGGATAAGCTAGGTGCTGGGAATTTCAAGGAAAGATTTCCTTTGGAATCAGCTGGAAATTGTAGGAAGAGTTTCTCAGAAAGTATGATTTTTGTGGGACTGTATAAACATATATTGCACATGTGGCAGATACTAAAATAAACCACGCATTTGTTATTCTCATATAATTGGTAAAATTGTTTTAACAGAATAGTAGGCCTAGAGATCAATAGTTGAGGCTACAGCAACAATAATGAAAAAAATCAAAAATCAAAATCCAAATTAGCCAAAAGAAAAAACAATTTGGAATATTTTTTAATTTAACAGTGGCAGATCTAGGAATTCTTAATATATAGGAGTCCCAGAGAGTGACTTTTACAGATGATTGGGATTGGGAGAGGGGTTACCTCTTCCCCACCATTTTTGAGCTGAGGAAGGAAAGTTATGGCTATGGCACCTACTGTAAATGGTTAAAAATGGCACTTCAATTGGGCGGAAAAAAATTTTTCCCCATTTTTTTTGTTCATTTTCAAAAATTTAGCAGGGAGGGAAACCAGGCCAACTAGGCCCCTACTGGATATCCCCCAATATTTAACCATAATTATGAACCTTCAAGCTAGATAGATATCTATGTAGAGTGGTAAGCATGAAAATATTTCTTATTATTATTATTATTCAATATGGCACCAATGGTATGATTTTTTAATGGCTTATATTGACTCATCAAGTATTTGGGTTTATATTCAAAGACGTAAAGTCTCGAAATGCAAGTATCTTTGAGATATCAAAGTTCAGAAAGTGCATTAATCTGAAACGCCATCAAGATTAGTAGCAATGAATACACAGTAGAATTTGATAACAACTAGTATTACTTGATTTGTATTGCAACTCTGAAATTAAAAACAAAATTTGATTTCATTCACGTCTAAAACTGTGCCACTTGTCACACGAAGAAAAAATATACAGTATATTGCTAATATAAATGAATCCCATTTAAAGATGAAAGACCATCTAGTTTTGGTACCCTTTAAAGGTCTTTTGTTCTTATGATTTTGTTTTGATTTTAATGTAATTAATTCTATACATCTTTTCAATGTAAATGTAACTTTTCTTTTTGACCATCATGAAATAAATGTTTTGTCAAACTTGAACTTGATATTCTCATTATGATGTTTAGGGTGTAAAAGTGTAGATTTTATGTAATGTGCTTTTGTTGCAATGAATGTCAAACCACCTAGTTTTATTTATATGTTTGTTTAAACCTTGTTATTTGTTTGTTTACTGGTTGCCTTTAGTTGAGTAATAGAGCCATATTAGGTTACTATAAAGCGCTAGAAGAACTTTATTGACTTGTAAATTATTTATTACACAAACTTTTGCCAGCAGTCTATTGGATTTATTAGGTGCATTAGATGAGGTAATGACCCCACATATAAAGGCTCAATAATATTTTTTTTTAAATGGGAACAACTATTAAATTTAAAACAGCTTCTAAAAAATAATAAATAATAAAGATTCAACTTCAATAAATTGCATCCAGCTTTATGGCATAAAGGGTCTTATGCTAGCCACACATTTTCATAACACAGTCCTATCTCATTTCATTTTAATTTCCTTTATTTGTCTTGAAAAAACAATTTACAACAAACTAAATCAAAAATATGAAAAGGGTCTCCTCATAAAACACATAAAAATAAACAAGCCGAGAAAACAAAAAGGCACACCATCATGATAATAATAATAATAATGATAATAATAATTTATTGACTTTTAAATTATTTATTACACAAACTTTTGCCAGCAGTCTATTGCATTTATTAGGTGCATAAGTTGAGGTAATGACCCCACATACAAAGGCTCAATAATATTTTTTTTTTAATGGGAACAACTATTAAATTTAAAACAGCTTCTAAAAAATAATAAATAATAAATATTCAAATCTTTATGACGTAAAGGATCTTACGCTAGCCACACTTCAACAATTTTTATAACACAGTCTTAGTACAGACCTCATCAATATTGAAAAATAGGGAAACATTATCCATAATCAAGCATGTTTTTTTTTGTCACCGTATTTGCATATTATCAATACAGTTTATATTCATGGTCATGTCTTAAAAGAAAGAAAAGTAAACTAAGTAAAAACAGGAGTCCCAAGTTGAAAGAAGGCATTTCCGGGAGATCTGTTTAAACGAGCTTTCTTAGCACATCTAATTTTGATTTGCTACTTATGGTGATACTAATCGACACTGACTTCCGTACAACAAGTGATTAAAAGGGGTAATATAAAGTAGTTAAAACATGCAGATTTAATGATATTGCTGGAGATGACTAATTTTCCGCAAGATTCTTGTCTAGTTGCAAGGGTGTGGGAGGCTATTCCAATTTCCGAGAGACTCCCACACTTGTGGGAGACTTGAGACCCCTGGAATAAGAATTATCTTGTTTTCTTGTCCAGGAACCTCATCATAAGTTTCCCCTGGCATAGGTAACTTCAATTACGTATCTAGGAGGTGCGCGGGGCATACACCCCTCCAAAAATTACTTGCACCCCCTCCAGTCACTCCCTCAAAAAAAAAAATCATGATCAGTAGTAGTAGTCAGAGTCACTTAAAATCACCTTATTTTGCGAATTAACACCCCACAACTGATCATCAAGCCCCCCCCCCACACTTCACCTTCGCGCACCCATCAGCACCCCCATTTCAAGTACTCACTGGGTAACCTCAGTTGTAATGTATTCCCTTTAGTATATTTCTGTAAATATTTACATGATTAAATGTGATAAAGTCAAGAAGTACATTACAAATTACTTACCCTTGAAATTTAGATGTCAAGAAAGGGTATGGCAAGATTCAAGGTATTATTTATTATGAGGGTGGGTGAATATACTCAGTCAATTTATAATAAACAGCAAACATCATATCAGCATTAAAATCACCATTGTGCAACCTTCCTGGCATTTGTTGCATTACGGTATGGCAAGATTCAAGGTATTATTTTTTATGAGGGTGGGTGAATATACTCAATCAATTTATAACAGAAAACATCATATCAGCATTAAAATCACCATTCTGCAACCTGGCATTTGTTGCATTATTAATTATTTGCAGTCGTTAACCCTTCAACATATTTCCAAGGTAAACTTGCAGAACTTTAAAAATCTTATGGTTTTTTTTTTATACAAATTTCGAACATATGGCTTCAATTCTGAGGACTTTAAAGCTGTCACTTTTCTCTGTGTCTTACGTGCAAAAAGGTCCATCCCCGGACAGGCCAAATTACTTGCAAAGATCATTAAGTTGGCTTGCATGCTATGAGCACGTACTTGACCAATGGGAGTATGACGCTAATGATAACATCTCATAAATTATATTAATATTGACTGAATTAAATTGTCCTGGTATTTTATAATTTTGTTGATTTAACAATATTCTCACAGAGTGCACATTTTTGTAACAATCTGGGATGTTCTGAACCATCACAGATCTTTTAAAAGTAAAAGTAAGATTTCCCACCTTTTCACAAAAATATATATATTTTTTAAATCTCTAATTCTTAACCAGTATAACTAAATATTTCATTTATATACCACCTAACCTTAAAAAATGCTAATACTAATATTTATTCAACGGTTAATGAAGTGAAAAGGAAAATATCAAAACTTTTAATAATAATAATAATAATAATAATAATAATAATAATAATAATAATAATAATAATAATAATGGTCTGCAGAGGTCATTTTTTTAAATTTTGCTTATATTCAATGTAAATGATGCACAGTTTTAAGCTTGTATAGATTTTAGAATTGTTGTAAAACAAATTGGTCCCTAGAAGGTTGTTTATTCATTCATTCATTCATTCATTCATTCATTTATTTTTTTATTTATTTATTTATTTATCTATTTATTTATTTATTTATTTATTTATTCTTTCTCTATCCCTTTATTTATTTATTTATTTATTCTTTCTCTATCCCAAAGTGCATTTCCAATACAAATGTACATTTATTTATTCATTCATTCATTCTTTCTTTCTCTATCCCAAAATGCACTTTCAATACAAATGAACTGATTTCCAGTGGTTAAGATACAACAAAAGTAGATATAAAATCAAATGAAACATTTACAAGTACCTTAACTAATAAAAAAAAATTAATTACAAAAATCACAGAGAAATGTACACAGTTTTTAATAGTTTTAAAATTAAACATAAAAGAACATTTAAATAAGTTTGGTAATTAAATAACATTTAAAATAGTGTTTTTTTAGGTAGATGATGACATATCTTTAAGGTTATTTTTAATATGATTGGGGAGAGATTTCATTAGTTACCAAGTTACATGATGGTAGGGAACCACTAGTGTGGCAGTACAGCTCTCCTAATAGAGATGGTCATTTAATAATATGCATTTTTAAAGAGTAATTTAAATCTGCAATGTATTTTCACACAGTGAAAAAAGAAATGTTTATCAGCCATGATTCGTAATGACGGTACTTGGCGAAATAGTAAATGATCAATGTAGAAAAAGCTAAAACCATATATTTTACAAATAAGATAATTGAAAATAAGAACAATCCTTGTTCTCAAATCATTTTTATATTGTTTGTGCATGTTGAGTATTAATAAATTTAATCAATCAGTCAATAAGGCAAGGTGTTAGAGATAAGTTTTAAGCCCAGATTTAAATATAATAGTAGAACTAGATGACCTACTGGAAGAAGGTAGTTCGTTTCAAACATTAGAGGCAGCAGATGTAAATGTTCTTTGGCCGTATGTTTCGGAACAGTAAGAAGATTTTGCAAAGATGATTGAAGGCGACGAGTGGAAAAGTGGCAACCAGTAAGGTATGGAGGTACACTTAGAGTGCTTTGAAGATTAGTTTAAATATTTTAACGATAATATGCTTCACAATGTTGTTTGTCTTCAAAGTTTGGATTTCCGCAATGCACTTTTATTTTATGAAAGTTTAGGAAATATGTGTATAGTCACACAGAGGATTAAATTGAATCATCACATTTTATGTCATCATAAAATTCTGAGAAAATGAACTTGTTGAATTAACTGCAACATTTATAGAAGTTTACACAAACAAGTCCTGATTTTAGATCCCAAGAGGGAAGTTAAGGAAACATGGGAACATTGTACTTAACAACTAAAACACTGTTGTTGACTCAGTTCTTGTTGCCTGATGATTTGCAAAATTTATGTGAAAAATTAGTTGACCATCCGCTCTGGAAAATGCAAGGCTTCGGCAGTAAATACCAGGGGTTAAAGGCCTCAGTTGTACCATATACCTGTAAAATCGATCAGATCATCATCACATTTTTTAATGTTTTGGTCACTTTTGGGAACAAGACCTTTCAAAAATTAATCAAAATTTATTAGAATCCTGTAAGGTAATTGTTATGGTAAATGAAACCTGTTACCGTATACGTTTGAAGTTGTGGTTTTACCGCATAACCTATTGATTTTGTCCAATGCCCGAGGTTGCTTTAAAGGCCAAGATGTCAAGTCAATTTCCTAGCCTTGCGCAATATCACAGGATAATATTAACAAATAAAATTTAACCTTTATGTTTTTTAGATTCAAAAATTTGTAATATATTTATTAATTACATGACTATAAAAGGAATGAAATATGTTTTTGCCCAGGTTGATGTTTTCATTGTAGGGCCCCAGTATACCTCGGCACAAGTCCACTGGGTAATAATATAATAATATTAATAATATGTAAGTTTTTATATAGCACTAGAAATAAGTTTTAGAGCACTTTTCTATATTATTACCGTTCCCATTGCGCCAAAACACTTTCACTTCACTTAGAGAGGAACAAAATTATATGTGTATGCCCATTAAAGACAGAAAAAAGTACAGATTTATTGAGTAGGTGGTCTGATGGTTGTTTGTTCATTCGGTTGATTGGTTGATTGAGAATTTGAATATAAATATGATAATATATATAAACAACTATAATCCTTTTTCTTTATAATTTCATGGTCTTACAGGAAAACACCCCCAGGTTTGTAGTAAAACATCCATAAATCCTAAAACCAGATTTTTTTTTCTAGATGTTTTAAATGTTTTTAATGGCTGTAACAGCCAATGGATATATGTTATTAGATGAACACAGATAACTTAATTATTAAACAATAGGTAAATATCAATTTATAAAATATGATAATTTGCAATCTTGACATGTTTTGTTTGATCAATATCTTGCAAAGATCACAAAAATACTATTGTACTTTAAATTGCACATACAGCGTCAGGTCAGAGGTAACAATGGAATTTACCGACACAATTTTCAATTTACCGCTTGTTATTGCATTTGTGAGTGACGTGCGATGTCTCTTGGTGCCTGTAACACAAGAATAATATTCCTACATCTCTGTTAAAACCATTCTCATTAATTCTAACAATGACTTCACCTGTGATAAAAACTTTTTTCCAATTTCAATTTGTGGTTAGTTGCAGCTCATGTTCTTAGTTGTTATATATAGGTAGGTGTTTCACTTTCTATTAAAAAAAAAAAACATTTCTCACCACTTAGCAGGTATGGAAAAGCGTATTATACAGCGCACATGAGCCTATGTGTAGTGGTTGCCAAGAAGACTTTTTCCACCACCAGAAACATGCAAGCATGCCACTTGAACCAGCATCTTAAACGCTCTGCCATTCAACTTGATTCTTTATTGTATTGGCTTACATTATTTACTCAAGTTCAAGTTCTTTTTATTGCCGTTTGTGTTTTTACAACATTGGAATTTAACCTAATGACACATTTTTTGTAAGAAAAAAACAAAATTAAAATGTCATAAATTTTAGAAAGTAAAAGGCCACATCTAGAGTTATGTATAAGAGACAGTATATATATAGTGAGACTGTCACGAGTAACAGAAAACAAGGGTTGTTGTTTTATTGTTTGCTGTTATACTGTTTATTTTAATTGTTTCATTGTTATTCAATTTTTGCATTATTGTTTCACTTTGTTAATATTGAATTATTATTGTCTATTGTGATTATGTTATTGCCATGTATCATTTTATTGTTATTGTTTTTGTTAATTGTCACCATTAAATATTAAATTATGCTTGAGAGAATATTGCTGATTTCTGTGTAAATGTGATCAGGTTGTCAAGGAGTCACAGACAGAAGGCCTGGATCCTCTTGTGCCGTATGTCATTCATTTCATTCTTCAAACTTCAAGCACTTTTTTCTTGATTTTCTGCCAGTTATTCATTACAAGTTTTTCGGCATGTTTTTTCCGGTTCATCATGAATTTTACTTAATCAGCATTTTCAAAAAGACCTGCATATAATCAATCCTGCTTTTACTAAAGATGAGTATAATCAAGTTAACCAGTATATAAAACATCAGTAATTGAAATGCTGTTTAAAAAAGAAAACAAGATAAAATAAGATAAAACAAATTAGAAATTTGTTTACCTTTGGTAGAGTTGGTGGAGAAGTGTACTTCAAGGGGAAAAGCTATTTAAAGTGTGACAGTTTCCAGTGGACGCCTGCAGGGTCAAGTTTTATTGAACAGTTTACCCATGGCGGTCCTCATGTCTAGACAAACTGGACAATTTCAGGCCATTATAATTAAGCTATTCAGAGACATTTTAGAACTTTATACTGAACATTCAAAGAAGAATGTTGTCTTGCTGCTATCACTGCATGTGAAGCCCTGTCTGCATTAATATCAAATTTTATGTGACAAAAAAACTGTATGCCCATATAAGTCATGATGTGTCTATATATGGTCATGATGTGCCTATATATGGTCATGATGTGTCTATATATGGTCATGATGTGATGTAATCATAACCATATTTAGGCATACCACATGTTTTTGTCAAATAAAATTTGGTAAATTCATGACATGACAAATAATTTTATTTTAAACAATTAAATGGTTGACACAAATAGCTTCTTGGTTTAACAAGGTTTAATCTTCATTTTAGGTTGAACCTCCGTCAAATGAGTTATTTATATTCACAGAATTCTCGCTTGCTTTACCTCAAACAAAACAAAATGTGTAATGTGCAGGTCAGAGAATTGAGTAATTTTTGTTTAAATTGAATGGGGAAATTGGATTTTTATCTGGCGTCTCCCAAGCAACTTGTTATATACGTATGCATTGTGAATATTGTCCAGGAAAGATGATGCAGTCGCTGTCGCCACATTTTATTAAGATAATTTGGCAGCCTGGCATTACACCGTGCTACTTAATTTGTGGTGATGCATGAAATCAGTGAAAACACATTTTGATAATTTATAGTGAAAAATAGTGTTAAATACATCCTATTTGAAGAAAGGCAAACACTGTGACAAGATTATTGAAATTAAAAAATGAGTGTTATTTCCATTTTTTTTAGCATAAATTTGTTTACCGGTGGTGGATCCAGGTGTTTAGGAATAGATGGGACCGAGGGAAGGAATTTGACAAATGGAGGGTCTATACCACCTCAACCCCACCATGGTTGGGCCTGAAGTAAGAAAATTTACAGTTATGGCACCTCTAGATGGCCAGAAATGGCACTCTCAGACTTAAAATTTTGATGTAATTTTCTTTTTTTCTCCAATTTTTTAAATAAAATAAATAGGGTTGCCCGGGCCGGCTGGGCCCTCCTTGAATCCGCCACTGTTTACAGCAATACAACTCTATGTATCAGTGCCATCAGTGTTTTCTGTGAGTTTTCCACGGCCTGATCATGACTACTTGGATATATATCTCAGCTAAAAACAATCAGTATTTTTTGGTTTAAAGCAAGTTTTATGTCAATTTGTTGGTATAAAAAAATTGGTTTTCTATCATATAATGATTGTATAATATTTTCAATCTCCAATCTCCTAAAATTTTAAATATTTTGGTAGCTAAAGATTGTTTGTAAGGATGTCAAGGCATGCCACAAATTAGGTTAGTAATATAGGGAGTTGTGGGAGGTTCATAATTTGGAGATGTTACTTTGTATTTCACGGAACCTTGACAGCCAGTTGTCAAACATGTTTACCATGTTTTTGACTCCATTATCACATTAAGTCCTAAGGTTGTGTACCGTATATAAGTAAAACAGACTATAGTCAAACTTGTTATCAACACTTCGTATTGGTCGGAGGATATTGTAGTAATTAATAGTCAAATTTAATAATTACATTGTGGATTTTAGATAGCTTAGCTGGTTTATCTACTGGCCCATCGGAAGCAGTGCTCAAATAAGCCTCTGAGGCTAAAAATAATAAGCTTTATTTTAAAATGGCAAACATGTTTTAAATAAGTTTGTTGTTGTTTGAAAGCACCAAAGAATTAACAAGTTCAAATGTGCATTAAAGCATGAAAAATATCACACCAGTAGTTGAAATTTTTATTTTATCTTAATATTTGTTTTGCCCTGTAGGATATAGTAATATATAACACATCTCTATTAAAGCAAATATTGCCTACTAAAGCAATATATATATATATATATATATATATATATATAAATTTAATGGAAAATGGGATAAACCCATAAAAACAACGAGCAGCCACATAAATGCAAATAATGATAATATAAAGTTTAAACGGAACAGTAGAGAAAATCCGATCAAGAATGACAAAACAAACTAAATATCCACTGGAAAAAAAAAAAATATATATATATATATATATATATATATATATAAATTTAATGGAAAATGGGATAAACCCATAAAAACGAAGACCAAACGTTATGACCAGCTTGAGCAGGGCCTAGGCTAGCCCGACGTTCAACTGCAGCATCGCTAATGAACCGTCAATGCCAAACCAAGACAGTATATAGATACGGCCCAGGTGTGGATGCAAAAATATAATATATATATATATATATAATATATTATATATATAATATATTATATAGCGTAACAGAAATGAAACTCAAATACGTAAGATGTTGACTTTAAAACACTAACATTTATTGGGCGAATATTTCGGCTATTCCTGTAGTAGTCTTTGTCAATTCGTAGTTGAAATGCAGAGTAAATTCGGTAGTTGAAAGGCAGTGGTACCGCTGCCTTTCAACTACCGAATTTACTCTGCACATGCTCAGTCTCACAATTAATCAATCTGTGATAATCTTTAGTCATTAGACTATTTTATCTGAAGAGTGCTGCACCATGTATGTGTAGCACGAAACTAATTAGTAATAAATATGTCTAATCAAAGCTACTGTTGAACCTCTCACCTTTTATTCTGCAAAATTGTTTAAATCAGAAATTATCCTGTAACTGCACTGATAACAAATACATCCTTGTCTACAATTTAATATGTTATGCTTCACTGAACCTTGAGAGTCATACACTAGCATGTAAGTCAAACATTATTACATTAAGCTGTTGGTTGAATTAAATTTATTATCATGTATTTTATTTCACTTAAGGTGGCAATGATTCGTTATTTTCAGTCATAGAGTGTTATATAGATTAATACCACATGTATATTTATTTTAAATGGGTCCCGTTGGCATCTTTGTATGTTTCTTGTTATAGAACATGACGTATGTATGTCTTCTTGCATTGTCCATAATTTTCTGTACCATTGACATGTTTGCAAACTTTGAGGTGAGTTTTTTTTCACTAGGTGGTGCTATAATTTCCAATTAACATTTCCCAAATATATCCCTTGGCAGGGGCTCACAAGGCAAGCAGAGGCTCTGGGAATGCTCTGGAAATTATCTCATTGAACTTTTACACAGATAGATCATTTGTCCTACCAGGTACCAAGTTAGCTCCAAGAGTATATAACATTGTAGATTTAAAATGCCATCCACATGGCAGGGGCTGTCAAGACAAGCAGAGGCTCTGGGAATGCTCTGGAAATTATCTCATTGAACCTTACACAGATCAATTATATATACTACCAGGTATCAAGTTAGCTCCAAGAGTAATATTGTAGACTTAAAATGCCATCCACATGGCAGGGGATGTCAAGACAACCAGAGGCTCTGGGAATGCTCTGGAAATTACCTCATTGAACCTTTACACAGATCAATTATATATCCTACCAGGTATCAAGTTGCTCCAAGAGTAACACTGTCTGTGTTTGGACGTAAACTCAAATACACGTGTAATCTAATAATAGCCTTGAGGCTAATTCCGACGGTCGTTCGGACAAGTAGAATAAGAACCGGTTAAACCAGTAAACTTCTCATATGTCTTCCTTCATCCAAGGTCAGACACAAGTTTTTTAGCAATATTTTTGTTGTTACTGTTTAAAACTATACATAATCTAGCCTTTGTAACTTCATTTGGAGATTCAAGTGATTTCTTCACGGTGATAACATTAGGCACATGTCCACCGCTTGACGACGCGATGTTCCAGATTCCTCATATTTAGCCTAAAATAGGTAAAATTTTAAGAAAATGGTCCAGATTTTTCATATTTTTGCATAAAATGAGTCAACTTTTAAGAAAATGGGTCCACATTATTTGAATTTACGCGTAAAGTGGGTCCACCTTGATATTGATCCGCACTGTTTGAAAGTCTTGGCTACGGCATTGCTCTCAAGACAACCAGAGGCTCTGGGAAATTTGGGTATCCCAATACTTTAGGGCCAAAATAAATTGAACATATATCAAATGATCTTTAATTGGAAGGAACCTATATAAACTTTGGTCATAATTGAACCTATGTATCTGCTGCAAAAAATGTTCATTATTAGATTTAACCATGTACAAGGTGCGAGCATTAACACTCTCCAGAGAATTTCAGTCCGGCTGTTTGAACCTTTACTTGATTAATTATATATCCTACCAGGTATCACCTTAACTCAAGAGTAACAATGTAGATTCAAAATGCTATCTACATGGCAGGGGCTCTCAAGACAACAAGATGCGATTGCCATAAGCAGTCTTTAGGCATTCTTAACGCTAAGCCGGCTTTAATCATGACATCACTACTGGCCTATGGTTACAGACCATTGCTATACCATGGTCTAACCAGTTAGCCATCTTAAATTTTAAAGCCTAGTAAGAGGAGGCTTAAAACGAACTTAAATCATTTATATCATGGCGTTACAGGTATTAGACCTAGGCCTAGATCGTCAAAGACATAAGAATCGAACGACGAATATTCCACAAGCTTCTCGGTAAAAACTGGTCTACGTTTATTTACGTTCATTTTGATAAATATGCATGTTTTGAGTAAGCGTAACCACGCCCTTAATTTTATGTTACCAGGGAGTACTTGTTTGCGTTTCAATACTCAAAGCGGTCTAAGAGAAGACCATTTTATAGCAATGGTCTTAGCAGTGTGACTTTAGTAAGACCGCCTGTGATAAAGCCTACTTTATGCGAGGAGTTAAGACTACCTGTTAAGACCGCGTTATAGCAATCCTCCCATGAAGCTCTGGGAATGCTCTGGAAATTAGCTTATCTCTTGAGACTTATAAGTGATTGAAAATCTTCAAACAAGTTTTTGCTAAAAACAGTTAGGGTATCTTGATATTTTAGGGCCAAAATAAATTGAATATATATGAAAATATTATAAAACAATACATTTTTTTAATTATTTTTTTTTGTTATTCATTTGGCACAGTCACAGGCCGGGAGTCACAAAAGCGGGGATCTCCTCTGTCGTCAAACTGGCATTGAGCACTAAATTAGGATAATAATAATAATAGGCCTACTATTATCTGTACAACAAACAGATATTTCATCCCATTTGTATCACTATCCATTAGAATTCTTAATCTAAATAATATCAAATAAATTGTAGGGCCTAATTATAATTATATTGTTCCTAATTACATTGTTCGTTGTTTTGTATTAATCTTGAACTGTTTTGCAATGTGATGTACCAACTGGTTATGCAAAAGGACACAAATAAAAAAATCTTAAATCTTAGTTTTTTGATTCACAAGCCTTTGCCAAAAGTCTATGATGGCTTCACCAAGGAGAAGTCTTTATTTTCACTTTGTTAAAATAAAATATCATAAAACAATCAATTTGCAAATAAAAGGAAAATGACCGGGAATCAACTTGAGGTTAAGGTAGCAGGAAACGATGGGAAGCTTAAGCATGGATCTTTCTTTGCAAATGGATAAAAAAATGAATCATAAAAAAAATAATATCATAAAATTGTGCAACAGTTAAACAATCACAGCTCCTAAGCCTACTCCTTGATTATGATTTTTTCCTTTAGTTTTTTTTTTTCGGATTACAGTATATCTGGAAATCCCCTTGGAATCAAAAGATTTGTGTCTGTGTTACTTTGACAAAGGTCACAGTACTTCTGAATTAGGGTTATCTTTCAATTTTTTCCCCATCAACTATTACCTCAATACCACCAGAAAACCTTTAGAAGTGAGAAACAGCAGGGATAGTAGCAGCGATTGAGGTATTTCCTCGACTAACAGTATCAGTGCGTCTGGTATGCCATCCGGCTCATGGAAGCACGTGCGCTGATATCGGCTTGCTGTATTTTCTGTGGTTAAGGTCGAGGCCAAAACCAAAAGGTATTGCGCAATGCCCTGCTTTTCCTAGGTGCCTACATGTCTGGTAGCATAAAACTTCATGTTACATTTATAACATATAATATGTTTTTATAACAAATGGTCAGAATGCAAAATGATAACGTCAATCAGCCATTAAAGAAGTTCCTTAATCTGACAAATTTGTGCAGCTGGTTGGCTGATGTACCTAGTAAAAAATGTTGTTATTTAATAACTCATCGATTTCATAAATTATCATTTCATTTTATATCCTGCTTTTATTGTCGGTAAACTATTTGAAAGTTTTCCTTCAAACCAAAAAGACAAGTCTTATACTTTTGCATCACTGAGTGTTTATAATAGAATACATTAGATGGTTAGAATGCAATGTTGCAAGTGTAAACAAAACAATAAAAAGTAAGTACCACCTCCATGCAGAAATAGAACCACTTGTAAATAAGTGCTCTCCTGAGGCGTTCCTACAAAGATAATTATTTTCACAGGTCTTACGACCCATACAGTATCTCAAGAGAGAGACTCATTTTCGTAATTCAGGACACTGTCTACTGGGAATGCCAAGTATCATGAAATTCAGGCCGGAATCAAGAGGGAGACAAGTTGCGTTAGGCCATCCCTAAAATTTTGGAAAATTTAAATAAATGTGGGAGAAAAAAATAACATTACATTCACATTTAAATCTTTTCCGCCATTTACAGTAAATGGGTCATAAAATTTTTTATCTACTCTATGGTTCTATGGCTCATACTGGGCCAGCTCTAATACTTACTGAATGTAATATTCCAAAATACCTTTCTAATGCTATAATTCACAGGACACAGTTTATGGACAAAATCAAGGGCAGACTTAGGCAGCGTCAAGCCAGAAAGTAAAAAAAAGAAAGAAAAAGAAATCATTGATTGTCCAATATGTCTCAGAGGTTATTTCCGGGTGTTTAGAAAACAAAATTTTCGCAGGACCATGCCCTCGGACCCTGTAGGTTAATGTTTTCTCTAATCTCAGATGTCCCAATAGAGCATTTTAAACTCAGAATCTCCCTAAATATTGAACAAATCTTACAATTAAATGATAAGACACTTGAAGAGGTATTAAAGGGGAATATTCAAGGTTTGTAATTGAAAATTAGTTCCTTGAATATCTGAACTACATTCTTTCCGGTGAATTTAAGGATGAGTGGGAGGGGTGTGTAGAATTCATTAACTCAAAAATATCACATGCTTATGAAGTCATTTCCTGTTAAGAATATAAATTAAGGTTTTGAGAAAACAGCAGTTGAATATCAAGACATACTTAATTTTTTTCATGTTGTGCAATGTATTACAGAGGCCGGTAGCAAAAGTTCAGAAGCAGTTCACATCTCTGCTAGGAACATGTCCACCGCAGCTGAGAATTAATGCATTTCGTAACTTGTGCTCAATCAAATGTCTTGTAGGCACACCAAGAGATCCTAATGAGCGGAGAATTTTAGGAGCATATTTTCAGAGCAGGATATCCTTAAGCAAAAAAAAGTATCAAATATTTATATATTCAAATAAAGTTCAATGTAATTTCCAATATGGTGAATATAAAATCAAAATTGATAGATGAAAAATGAATAAACCTATCCAAAAATTGCACCCAGAATGCTGGCTAAACAACTAAAAAAGTCAACACCTACTGTGAGGTATATAAACAGTGATTATAAATAATTTCCCAGACATATACGGTGTACATATATGATGTTTTTTGTAAATCTGGCCCTTAAACCTAGACTGTTTAAAAAATTCTGGAGCCACTCTTTCATAATAATTTTTCATAGGATAATTTTTCACCATTAGGACCTTATCAAAATTGCTTACATGTTTGAATGCTGCTTATATTGTCTTTTAATACTTTTGTTTATACAATATAAATTTTCGACACCAAAATGCTCCACACAGACACTTAAATACAACTAAATAATAAAGTAAAAGGCTACTAGAATTAAAAGAGAATTTGAATCAAAGCAATATAACATGCTACGGTATTGTTGGTATTCCACTGTGAAAGAGCGCTCGTAAACGACTACTGAAATGCATATCCCCCCAACACTTTCACCATCCCTCTCCACCCCTGTGGCTCTTTGTTAAACCACTCTATGTCAGTGAACATTACAGAAGATTTTCAAGATTTGTTATCAGTTTCATTACAGTAATTTGTCAAATATCCTTAGGCAGTTTCAAGGTGATTAAAAAGTTTACCAGTGGGTCAGATTCTTCATAATGATATTTGATGGAAATTGTGGTTTGTAAGAAACATGCTTTGCCTGCGTGGTGTTGACGTGACTTGCCTCGGAAGTTTAACGACAGCGACAGTGGGTAAGATGGGGTTTTCATGTTCTTGAACGTATAACTGTCGTGGTAAGGATGTAAGCTCTTTGATATTGAAGATCTTTCGATCTATGCCCACTCTCGGTCATTTTCTTTGAAGGTCTTAATCTCCTAAATATCTATAATAGATATGTTTGTTGAAAGTACCAAGGGTATATGAATTAACTGTTAATCTTGTCTGCTAAAAGATATAACAAACAACTGAAAATAATTTTCTAGAATACTCCTTTATTTTAATCCTTTTTTTGACACAAATGACAAATGAAAAATGAATAATATTAAATCTACAGATCTAATGCATTTTTTTTTTTCGGTTGCAATTATAAGATAATTTAATTAAAGAACAATGCAAGCATGACATAGCTTTGACCTTGAATTAGAAGATCAGGATTTAAGTCTCAGGATGGTTGCTTGATTGTGTTCTTAGCCAAGACACTTCACACATGTTGTCGTCCCTCACCCAGAGTAAATCTAGACCTAAAATACTGTATGTGGGTACCTGGTAGGTTTTTTAGTCCAATTTGCAGATTACTTGTGGCAAGGTATTCAAATATCCCCTATAGCAGCTGAGTTTTACATGTTCCATCGGTGATTGATCCAGTGACCGTGGTAATGGTGTGAATGCAATATCCACTATAAAACTGACGAATTATTATAGTTATATTAATTGTAGTCCATAATTCCAGGGTTCTGATAAACTTCCAGGAGTGACTTTTTGCAAATTACCTTGCTGTTGTGTGAGAAACAAAAATTTATGTAAAGCATTTTATCATCAAGTTAAAAAATCTGTTTAGTCAATTCTTCTCTGCATGAGTAGACTATATTAAGACTATCATGAGAATTAATATATTTTCAACATTAGGACCCACAAGGATATTGACTGTGGCCTGCATAATAGAATTATAATAAAAATACCGTACATTTTAAACTTAATGTAATACATGCGTGAAAAACTTCAATGCATCTGTTTTGCAGTTAACCAAAAAAATTTATTGAAACATTGTTCCTAAAATTATATCAACTTTAGGGTCATACCAAATGCCTAAACAATTGAACAATTGTGCTGATAACATCAAGAGACCCATACAATTTAACCTTGTATGCTCTTAAATTAATTTTTTTTTAACAATTGAGGGAAAAAATTATTTTTGTATTGTATTTCCACTCGCCTTTTACCTGTTCTGACATCAGGGAGCTATCAAAAGGTTTAGCAACCCATTAAAATGTATAAATGTTTATACATAAAAAATGTGAATTTTTCATTGTATGATTGGTTGTTGTCTAATACATCATCATGTATAGCTACATTGCTACATAAATTTGTGAAAAGATAACTTCTGAGTTGTCATTAACATTTTGTTGGAATTCTTCATTGTAAAGTATTATGATAAAGTAAATCTTGGCCAAGCCACTAGGGCCTATAAGGGCTGCAGCTTATCCCAGTTTCATATCAAAATATTATGATGACAATAATATAAATATTAATTATATTTCGTATCATGCCAAATCCTTAATCTGCTCCACATTATCCCGGTCATTGCATCAAATACCTATGTGCACACTAAGTTCCCTCGGGAGAATTCTGTAATATTGCAGCTATTAAACAGTGCATGTGCGTTCGAAACTACCAGGTACCCAATTATACTCCTGAATGGAGAAATACAACTAAAGATATAGCCCCTTGCCAAGGACACATGTGGAATGCACAATAATAAGTAATTAGCGTAAGTCTTCGGTGCCTCATTAACCTGGTTGATTTTTATTGGGATTTAAAATAACATTAACTATGCAAACATCTGTAGATTGCAATTATTCTTCCTGCAAGAAGCCAAACAAACAATTATTTTAACGCTGGCCTAGTTTGATGAACCTATGTGGTAGGTCTCTGCTATTTATTTATTTCCTAATTTTATTTAAAGGAAATAAGAGCAAATGTTTCTGCCATCTAAATTTCTGTAGTAATTTTAAATGATTATCATTTCCAGTTAATTCAGAAACATTTACTATGTCACTCATGCCAGTAGAGGGCAGTGTTTGCTTTGAAAGTAAACTAAATATGATTCTCACACAACCAGAGCAACTTTGAACCAATCACATCAAGTTTCATTTATGAAATAATAAAATACTGCCCTCTCTGGATTTGCTACTTCCCTTGAAATATAGTATTACTAAGAGGGCAGTATTTCATTTTCAGTTACATAATAGCTGGTCATGTTTTCAGAACTTTGTTCTTGGAATTGTAAGGCACACATCTTAGCTTCTATAGAAAGTGCATCTCAATTTCATGAAATTTGGGTCATTGATCACAGTAAACCGTTAAAAATAGCAATGTAATTTGACACATGATTGATTATATACCTTGATCTTTAACATAGTCATCTGCAATTTAAAATAATGGAAGGGTCATTGAATTTTGTTTTCACACATTTTTTTATGTATCTATAGCTAATATATATCCACTGTCATATTTCCTGTGACAAATACATGTAATTTTCCATATATGAATATGATATGGCATTGCCATTCCATTATATGGATGCCATATGAAATTCATATATGGGAAATTCACACACATTAGTCACATAAAACTTTCTGCAATTTAAAATAATAGAAGGTTCATTGAATTTTGTTTTCACACATTTTTTATGTATCTATAGCTAATATATATCCACTGTCATATTTCCTGTGACAAATACATGTAATTTTCCATATATGAATATGATATGGCATTACCATGCCATATGGATGTGATATGAAATTCATATGTGGGAAATTCACACACATTGGTCACATAAAACTGTGGATAGACCTTTTTGTGAACAAAGTTTCAAGATAAGCCGTCCTCCGAATTCAGGCATCTAGCTGCTGTAGGCTTTAAAAGCATAAGTTTATATTTAAATTCATTTGTTGTTTTAAATATTAGAGAGATGAAGCACAAAACCATTTTTTGATTATTTGATTCTATAGGTATGTTGCTTTTTAATTGAAAACAATTTAAGTATGTTTTGGACTCACATCGTAGTCTGCAAACTAGTTAGTGACTAATCCTCTGTCCATAACTATCAAGTTTTATAAGACAAATACCTGGGCTTCATGATGTAATATCACTCCCATATGTGGACGTGATGATGTCATATCCCATCCTTATATGGGCAAGTTAAAATGATTTGTTTTCTTAAGCATTGCTTGTTCTCCCCCTTTCCAGCTGTATCTACCTTCTTGCTATGGAATTTTGATGTCATGCTTTGATCAAATAAATCAATGAAATAGTATGTAAAAGTGATGGAAGATCACCTGGTGATTGATTGTGAAGATTTATTCAAGATCAAGACCCGCATTTAAGTCGCTTGTTTTCTTGGCAACAAATATAACATAGGGATATCCAATAACACCGAGTCATAGTTTCCTTTTCCTAAAGTGGCAAGCGGAGTTGAGGCAAGTTAAATATTCTAGGGTCGTTTAAGAGAGGTTTATTTTTACTTGTCATTAAACTGTTGTCATAGTCTGATGATGAAAAAAAAACATTTCTATGGTTTAAATGCCAAAAAAAAGTGCGAAAAGCCACTTCATAGTTTTAACTGCAGGTCAATCAACATAAACAAAGGTTTATGTGGATTGATCTTGGATATGGGCATGCGCAGTTGAAACTAGGAAATGGCTTATTGCATTGGTTGCATCATTGGGCAACATAATCTGAACTCAGGTCATCATTACCTCATTTGCCCGTTGAGAGATAGCTAATTATAATGTTAGTATAATGTGAGTGGAAATACAGTATTTGTACCACTGTTACATATAACACTATAACTACTATAATTGTATGTGACATGTAATGGATTATGATTGTGCCAATCAAGCTTCTGATAACCATATCTGCTGCCCTCTATTATCAGGTTCTATTGACACACTCTTCTAACTTACAGCCAATCAGCCAAAGTTGTTTAAATTAGGCTTTTTATAGAGGGCAGTATAATAGATAATATGAAATTGAGATCTTAATTGATAGATCTTGATGTTTATGTGTCAGCTAGGTAACTTGATTGTGTAATGTATGTCATTTACTGGTGCATCCCACTGTTTGTTACCTAAATAAAATGACCTGGGCACTATTGTTTGTAATTTGTAATTATTTCTTCTATTTTAGTCTGTTTTACTTAATAAGAATATATTTAACACATTTGTAGTTATTGCTACTGGGTTTTTTAAAAACTGCCACTGTGTTTATTTATAATAAAACCCAACAATTTTATCATTCCAATAGTTCATTAATCTATAACTTTCCACTTGAGTGAAATAAAAGAATTGGATATTGTACAGCTTAATATAGGGACATAGGATAATGATTGTTTGTACACGTGTGGATATAGTTATTAGGTGTTTATTGTTGAGTAATCAGTTCAGTAATATAGACAACATGGAAAATCATCCAAACTATATTTAATATTATAGTATGATTTGTGTAGCCTGTATGTGAAGTTTAATTATCAGTTATAAAGTATAGTCGCATTAGTCTGCTATTTATATAAGAAATGACAACAGCACTTTTAAGACAAACTTGTATGAAATTTATACTATCATTCTCATTATCTTTCAGTTATGAAGTACTTTATTTTCATTTTATTTTATAATTTTTTTAAAAATTAAATGCATTGGTTACCATATAAATTTTCATTTTTTACCCATAACTTATAATATGTCAATCAAAAGAATGTTTTCGACCTGAAAATTTGCAGGAAAATGTAGGAGGAAATTTGCAGTCTCTGTAGCCTGACTTTGCGGTATTTTTCATGGGTATTCATTGGTAATACAACTGCTTCCCTTAAACCATCACTGTTGTCTTTTTGGTGGCGAGCCAATGACAGTGATTTTCAGTCTTGTGGGATTCATTTTAGCCATATTGAATGTGAATTATTGAAACAACATCATAGCCACCTAATATTGCTACTTTGTAAAAATGTACCAATCATTTTTTTTTTTTTTTTTTTTTGTGGTAGGAAAATATAAATTTGATATGATATGTATTGCTCTGTGTAGTGTCAACATAAGCATTATAGAATGTATATTAGGAAATATTAATTATCTATTGAAAAATATGTTTTTATTTGAAAACATTTATTTATGGTTTTGTTATATCTGATTTAACATTATTATGTAATTACTGAAATAATTTTAAAGTAATGAAAACATTTAAAAAAATGTATTTATTATTTTTTAAATGACTACGGTACATTCCTGCAGTTTAGAAAATGTAAATATTTCTATAAAAATATAAATATAATTATTCTAATAAAAATCAAGAATTTTTACTGAAATTTATGGATTAAACATTTTTAATATGACGTAATCAGGTCTCGTATTCTTGGCGAGATTTTGACATAACGTCAAAGTGGGATTATGGAATAGTAAAGCAGACGCATGAAAACGACTAAGAGGAAGTACTTCAGCTACAGAAGTGAGCATCAGACATGTTTAATGGGACATTTCACATGATTGAATGAGTAACTAAAAACATTTGGGATGGGGAAGAAGAAGGATTAAGAAAATATAACGAAAATAAATTCCAGACTACATTAGGCCCACCATAGTTGAATGGCCAAATTTTATCTCTATGGCACCTCCAAATGGTAGGAATTGGCACTCTCAGATTTAACTTTCATTGATTGATTGAATGATTGATTATATTTATTTGTAATAAAGAATCATAAAATACATATATAGGAACAAATTTACAAAATACTGAAAAGATAAATATCATCACACAAAAACATGACCCCAATTACAAGCGCCCATAAAAGTAAAACTTATTTCCATTGAGGTCCTTGCAAACAGAAGTATAATTGCATATTTTTTTATGGTGACAGAAAAACAAACAGTTTAAAAAGCATAAAATATAATAAAACATATCAAAATGAAAATAAGAATAAAACATATAAGTAGTTTTAAATATTTTACAAAAATTATTCCTTTTATTCCTTATGTAGATATTGTTTATGGACACTATTTGTCTTCTGGTTCACTTTCATACAAGAAGAGAAAATATTTTATAATGATTTTTAATTTTTATATTTTACTTCATGTTGTCTTATATTTTTTTCATTTTCTTTTTTATCTTTCAGGTAAGCTTTTGAATGTGTATGTGTCGTGATTGTTTGTATAGTTAATGTTTATCCAATACAGGAATTGCGTATTTTAGGATGGATCGTCTTAGCGGAGAGTATTCCTGATGGATAAACTGTGGAATAGATCCGTGGGTGCATCAATCCCACCCAGGCATGTTGCATTCAATGTAGGTATGCCTTTGTTACTTTTACGATTTGTTTTTGAAGTCATTATCTGTGACACTGACAGCAGGTTCATCAGTGGAGGAGACATTCACCAGCCAACAGCTGCAGAAAAAGTTGGCAGGAAACTCGCCTGATTTCATTAAATGCAATCTGAATTACTTAATTATTGTCTTTTATGAAAGGTAGAATTATTTCCTGTGTGTGTTTCAGTCAAACTCTACCAGGATAATTCTTAGGAACTATTCTGCAGAAAATAGGAATATATTTTTTTGATATTTTTTTAAATATTTAATAATTCTTTCTTTATAATAATGCTGCTTATTGATATATATGTACGATGTTGTGAATGCTAAAAAATAAAAAATAAAAAAATGATTTTACAAGTTCATTTATTCAATTTATGGCACACCGAAACAAAGATGTATAGTTTTGAATTCACTCCAAAAAACTAAATTAATAAATAGGTTAAATATTTTACCACAAAAAGATATTCTTGTACACATCCATTCTGTACCATAAGGTAGGCTCATATAGAGTAGGATCACATTAAAATAGCTCAAAAGTTTATTAATTAATGAGAGTGATTAGACAATTCCTTTCTCTTTATACTCTTCATACTTTGATAGAATCACATTCATGCATTACATAGTTGAATTTTATCATCTATAGTACCTGACTAAAACAGTTTTTAACAGACATCTGAAAGATGTTGTCTTGTATAGAAATTACAATCCAGGAAATGGAAAATAATGGATTGAAGACATGTCACTTAAAAAGTTACACATACACAAGCCCACACGTCAGCACATGTGTATTGTACATGCGCTGTGTAGGTGTTCACATGTGTATGAACAGCACACCCACACATGCTTTGTATTGTGTATTACATAATGATGTACATGTGATGACCTATAAAACACGTGCATATTGTACATAATATATGAAAATGACACAGGCTAGAAGGTCAGTATACCTGATTGTAATCTTAATTTTTAATTTTGTTTTCTTGTTTGTTTTGTCATGTCATACATAATTTCTTATCACAGGAAATTATCTGTTCCTTTTTAAGTTTCTTCAAAATTTGACTAGTACTACTACAAGCAGATTTAATTTCTCTTGGAAGCATTTTGTAAAAAACATTAAACTTGTGAGGTTCTCATATAATTTTAAATACAAATCAGGTTATAAACATAAATATACATATGATATTTTCAATCTCAAATGAGTGTGTATTTAAAGCCCCATTCCCGGCAAAATTTCACTAAAAATGGAATATATTTGGAAAATATGCATTTGCATTACTCCAATTATTATAAATCATGGAAAAATATTGGCATGAATTTTAGTTTTACGCAAAAGAATAAAAAAAATGAGAAATACAGACTATTTCTCATAAAATATTAACATTTTCTCGACGAATTCATCGTTACAAGGCAAATTCAGAGGTTGTAGATCGCATCCACTGGAATACTCTCGCTTTTATGTATACTTTATACAGTCAATAAAGAGCGCCCTCTCTAATGAGATTACTTTTTGTACTTCGCATCTCGCACAATGCGGGCGTTCGGTTAGGCTGAGATATGTTTGTTTAAGTGTCAAAATCTCAGTCAGAATCAGTTTTTTAACAAAGTTGAAATAATTCCTATGAAATATTATATTTCACAAGTGTCAATACTAGCAACGGAAAATATCATGTCGGCCGTTTTTATGTGTGATAACGGAACCTAAATCGAGGTAAGGCTAGGCCTAGCCAGCAGCGTTGGATAGGCTAATGTTTTCGGCGTCTACGATATTTCTTTTCACGACCTATCACAAAATCAACATGAAAAATTCATCCGCATTTATTTTTTGTGTGGAACACAAAAAATCAAATTTCAGTCTTATTTTACATTTTTTTCATTCTTAGGAATGTCTAAATTCAGTTAAACTAGCAATTCCGTATTATATTTATAAATCTTTATAACATTATACAAAAATTAGATTTTTCATAAAAATTGAAATTTTGCCGGGAATGGGGCTTTAAGAAACAAGCAGTGTTATAGCGTTTGTATTAGTTTATTCTGAGTGGCTAAATAGAGACCATCTAGATACTGGTAATAATTTTATGAAAGGGCACTTGCGACATGGTTTAGCCAACGCATACCTTGAATATATAGCATATTCTAAGCCATGTTGAAGTTTGGGAAGGGGAGGGTCAGAACATCCTTCTACTCTAATCTGTTCATAGTGACCAACTGTCTCATATATTATTATTAGAGTCTTATAATAAATATTCTCATAAACATGCAGGAACCATATTCTGTTAGATGGTAACATAGGGCCTAGTGCAGTTGCTTGTGAGGTATTAACTATTGTGTGTCCGCTCTTCTTTGGAGATCTTAGTGCCCCTAGTATATTCGATCAAACTAACCTCCTCGATCTCTCAGAAGAGGGGTTGAAGTCATAGGCCCTGTGTACAACCATTACCGATTTGAATAAACATAAACACTTTTTGGAAAAAAGCCGGAGATTGTCTCCTAGTGTACTGTCCGTTTAAAAAATCGGGATGGCGCCACTCTGCAGCTGCTATAGGTCCCCAGGGACCTAGCCCAAATTTCCTAATTAGTCAACTAAGACAAATTAAGTAACTTTAATGTATTTTCCTGTTTATAAATAAGATATCTGTCATCGTTTTCTGTTAAGCTGAGATGAGATCAATTTGTAGCACTACTAGACTTAAAAGTATATCTTAAAACGTGCTTCTGTTTACAAGTTTGTTGTCTTACCGTAAATGAGATTTTATCCCACTTCCTGTCTGTAATTACATTTTGCCAACACTCCTCAGGATTTTACTTTCTTATCTTCATTAATTCACCATCAAGCTGTAATTTTTTATTATTTTCAATTATTATATTTCTAAGTATTCTCATTAATATTTCCATTCTATAATTACAACTACCTTATTATAACCCTTTTACATGTAACCCTACCCTTATATATAGTAACCATACAATTTATAATAACTGGCCATCCCTGCCCTGCCTTATCAAACATTACCTTTTCTGTATTAAACCGGTAGCTTATTGCTATGCTAACCCTATGCTACCTTATTTGCCTGTCTCATATTGCCCTATATAAATCTCTGTCCACTAATGTTATCTCTTCCAATTGTTGTAGTGATGATTCATGACTAAGAAGTTATAATAAGGAGAAGTGGGTTACAAATCATCCTATATATATCAGCATCAAAACCACATTGGCAGTGAAACAAAACCCCCAATTCCTCTGTGATTTCTTTACCCTTATTCATCTTGCTTTATATGCTTTCATTCTTATGATATCTTTCACTCTGATTCATAATTAGTATGCAGATATTTTTGAAATGTAACTAATACAGGTAGGTCCTTAGGGTGTTTAATAATCAGCAGTCATAGACAAAATTAGACAATTAGTTAAATTTAGAACAAATCTTATAAATAGGCATCTAGTGATATTTGAATTTCACTAAACTACCCCCTCTATAGGATAATTTTTTTTCTAGGAGAAAGATGAAGTACCTTATTGTAACTGTTTAGTATGGGTCTTAAATTTTGACAAAATAAAATTTAAAAGAGAATAATACTGTAGTAGCCATTATTTTTTTTTCTTTTTAACCTGAAAGATTATTTTTATTACAGTTCTGTTACGTATCAATATCTTTTTTTCCTAAAAAAATTTAAAAATTGGTAGCATTTAATGTATTCTTATACAAATTGAAATCTGGTAAAGCAATGAGTATATAGGCCTCTCGATGTGTGCTTATATATTCTACTATATATGTATGGTAAAGAGATTGTGATAGGAAATGGTGGACTTTATGGAAGCATTGTAGGCTATTGTTAGTTTTTTATTTTTGCAGAACATTATAAGCTAATTTTTTCCCTACATACTGAAAACAAGAAACATTATTTCTCCACACTCAGAAAAGTGATTTGTAATCAAATTTCAGAACTTTGATTTGATACTTGGCAAAGAATCTGCAAAATCATTCCTTAATTGTAAGAAAATGAATTGTGTTTCGTTACCTGGGAAATCAAACAGGTGTAAGGTTCTGATATTTCCATTGTTTTTACTCTGCCCCGGTGCCAACAAAGGTACAGATGTAAAGTGTTTTATTTTGTGCAGTGAATTTGATCTTGGCACACCTTTTAAAAAAATTAAACAATAAATGGTTTGTAGAGAAACTGTTTTAAATTTAAAAAAAAGGAGAGGATACTCACAAATTTGGATGAAATTATGGTATGTATAAGTGGCCCATGACGTATCTAAGGGAAAGCATTAGGGGCACAAATTCCCTCCCAGCGTTTTGCCATTACGCAATGCCAATATAGAGCAGCAGGAAATAATTTATGTAAATATTGTGTATAATTATTATTCCTGTAAGTGAACAAAGTTGCCTAGAGACTTCATACACCCTTAGTTACACACAAAATACACAAACTAAAGGTGTTAACTCTTCTATTTGAAGTTTGCATTGCCCAGGAGGGATGCCAAGAATTGCTCTTTTATGTTAGTGTAATTGAGTGGAGTAAAGTCGTGGTTAGTTAACTGTTGACAGCCACTTGGAATCATGCCTGCGAGGGCTCTTCTGCATTAATCCAGATTTCTTTTGAACAGAAGTTGTTCAAAAGGTGGCAAGCTCACGGTAGTCGGTGCCTGTAGGTATAAACAACACCAATTGAACCTTATTGCGGTTGTCCATGTAGAGTATGTTAGAGGTCACTGGTGTGAAGTTGAATATAGGCGATTAGAAAATTACCATCATTTTCAATTTTTGTCCATAGTAACATGAGTTACTGTAGGTCTGTAGTGAAATCTGTGCAGCTATTGACTTCCTACCAACAACAATATCTTAGCACTTTAAAAGATGGTTACTATGTACATCTGACGTCACACTCCCACCTCCCTGGCTACTAAACACCGTGTATTCTTGCAGATAAAACGAGACTGAAAATGCAAATTATGATAAAAACAGGGGGTTGTCTTATACGCGCAACACATGCAAATGTCAGATCTTTAAATCATGTTCGTCTTATGTGTGGATTGCCTGTGACATGCAAATTTACTACTGAAATGAAGCTACTAACTGTTAATACAAATGCCCATAAAAATGGTACTGTATTTTAGCCAACTAGATGCAGTATCAAGGCCATAAAGAGCATCAAAAAGTAGCAATTGTGACACTGAAACTGCCCGACATACGAAAATCTTTTCGGTGGTCATCTTATACATGGATCACCTTATTCGCGAGAATATACGATAGTCAGATTTGTTAAAGAAACCTATATATTTAAAAAAAATGAATAATAATAAAATTGAATACCTCCTTAAACAGTGAAACAGTAACTTTGTGTGATGTGCAAGCAAACGAAAGAATATCAACTCCAAAAATATGGTGTCAATTTACACTAACTATATAATAAATATATATCAGAAGTGAGCCACAAAAGTGAAGTTAAGTAGTTTAATTTTCCCAGACTATTAACACTTTCGATTTCGAAAATCAAACTAAAAAAATGAAATTTCACATTCTAATCTTATGTGAAAACAGTTGGACAACATTGACTCTCAGCAGATCCACAGGGATTCGCCTTTTAATGTTTGGAAAGATTTCAAGGTCTAGAGGGAGCTTTTTGTAGTCATGCAGAATAGAAGCCTGATTTTATCAATGTATACAGAAGATAAGAAAATGCTGCAAGGTCCTTATGTATTGTAAAAACATGCTATTAAAGCAGTTTGCTTGAGCCATTCGCTACCTTTATAAACACATAAGCAAGCAATTATTTAAAATTGGATTATGCTTCTTTAGTGATGTATCTTACATACTGTCTTTGACATGGGGATGATGTGAGGAGAGGTGCATAATGTATATAAATGTAGAGGCGTAGAGACCTTAGGTGAAGGGCAATATAAATTGATTTAAAGTATTTATCTCAGCAAATGTCTTGTGTCCACAACCATTCCCCCCCCCTCCCCGGCACCTAATCTCATTAGGTATCCACTGCATTGCTTCTGTCTCATCTCTTATGCTTGGTAGTCTAGACTGGTCAGTGTCTACACTATCAGACATTAATTTTATATCAAATATTTCATCTTATTCGCCAACATACTGGCTCTTTGCGTTTGTCTGTAATTGTTTCTGATGTGGCGTTGTTGACTGATTTGGATTTAGTTTGTCGCGCCATGACTAAGCATTCGGTTTGTATATTCCTGGCCGAAATTTACGTTATGATGCGTTGCTTTATTGTTAAAAAATGTTGCATACATAAATATATAGATATTGTCTGATGAAAAATATTAATATTTGTTTAGTCTGATTACCTCAATGTCATAGATAAATAAAACTACAAAATAAACAATTTTGTTTTGTTCTACAAGTACTGTACTTTCTATCACAAAATTTAAGTGGAAAAAAAATTATTTTCAAATTAGCACTTTGGTTTTAGATTTACTTTTACTTTTTTATTTCAATCAAAGGTCTAATGGTGTGTGACAGTGCAATCATCTTGTAAACCATTCTTTGATCGTGTATTAAACCCTGGTTTTTGTTAACGATAATTGTTTCTGACTTTTTAAAATTTTATTTTAGCATAGTTCTGGTCAAGGTTCTGGCCTTGGCCTAATTTTGAATGCATTATTGTTGTTTGGGTTACCTGTTCATTACGACATTAGCTGTAAATTGAGCCAATCATCATAAGAGATTAAAGGAAGGACATGATTATTCACAAATTGGCATATTCTTATGATGTAGTGAATGGTGGGAAGGTAAAAATTGTCACCGGTATTTTCTGCTTACTGGTTTTAAGATATATAATACAAATAATACTTTTTGGATTATTTTGGAATGAGAAATATTGCAGTAGGAATGCAAGATTTTTCGTGGAAATGTCTAAAACAAATTTATGTAAAATATATACATCTGGCAGTTATCAATCTGTTGGTTAAACTTAATATTAATAATAATAAATACACAGAGACACAAAACATTAATATAGCATCATATCCTAGTTGTCATGGAGCTTTTTCTCTGGATTGATATTTAGATTTACAGAATTATGTCTTCTGATCATCAAAGTAATAAAATAATGCAAATAAAAAGAGAAAATCTTAGATGAGCTAGTCAAGAGCAAGGTTTTTGCAATTTAAACTTCAGGTGCCTTGTGCCTTTAAAAAGCATTGCATTTTGTGGGTTACGTTTGTTTACATGCTTATTTTAAAGATATATACAAGATTGAGTCAGTTATTTTTATCAATGATGGCTATTTTATGAATGTAGTTTTAATCCCATAAGCATGATTCTCTGGGTCATCTCCAACTGATTCACTCAATTGAGCCCAATTAAATATTTTATTAATATAATAATATATAAGTGCACTGTGCGATTGTATCTAAAACTTGGCTATTAATAAATTGACCGTACCACTTGCTGGTGCAAATTCCGTACCACATGGTTTAGTAGTTATATATATAGAATATCAAAGCGGTTGTGACATAGCAAAACCAGTTGAATCAAAATTATATTGATCCGTAGTAATATATTTCATATTTTTGATCTCTAATATTATTAAATAAACAAAAGTGCATTTTATGTTTAACAATACATAGTTGGTACCTTACAATTTAGAAATATAGAGAATTCTATACAAAAATTATTCAAACTAATAAGCATTTTTTAAAATCATATTTTAATATAAAAAAAAATTATCAAAGATTTCAATGGGCATCAAAACATTCACGCATGTACAGGTTACATTCTTAACAACGTACAAACATGCAGTTGTGAGTATGCCTTGTTTGCTTTTTGTCAAGACTACAGGTTGAGCCTAAAATTCCAAACATCATACGAATTATCAACTTTAAAACATCTGAATTTAAATTATTTAATGCATTTTTTATCAAATCAAATGTATTTTGTCTAATTTTCTAATTTAAAGTTTTGAGCTTTATACAGGTACACCTATAAGCATTCAGTATCTGTAGCAATGATTTTTAAGGAAGCAGCAATAGCATACTTAATTAACAATAATTAATACAATATATGTTATAAATATTATAAACCTCTCTGAGCTTAAAAATTTAGGCTTGTAAAATTGCATAAAAATTTAAGGGATTTAGAAATTTCTGATTGACAACAACTTGAAATTGTTAAATGTCGTAGAAATTACGAAGTTTACAGATTTTCGCTTTTTGTTCTAGACCCTGTTGACACGATGCTTCTGTAGGGGCTTTGTTAATTAGCAGTCTCGTACACTTCACACCCAGGTGGGAATCCCGAGAGGTGCCGTACATAAGGTTTTACTTAGCACCAAATGCGTTCTGCTTAGTAGTACATCTGTTACATGTCGTCCTGCGGAATGAGAGCCAAATTTTTAATTCTTTTTGAGTCGTTCATTGTAGATCTTTTATTCTGCTATTTCCTCATGGATTTCAGCAAGTTGTTTAAATGTCTGCAGTTATTATCAATGTTAATTCTCAATGCTAAATTTATTATGATTTGTAATAGTTCATAAACTAAACTATAGTCTAGAATACTTCCCTGGTCTGTAGATAATATATACAGTGTTTTTTCCCAATGCACTTACTACATGTGATTTATTAAATTTGATTCCATGTTAGTCTATTTAATTTACAATATATATTTAGGTAGGTCCTGACGATTGTCAATATTAAACATATCACTACCTTGCATATAAGTATCAATTTTAAGTGGAAAATGAAATTGTGTTCGTCAGTAGTCTTATACAAAATTTTCGCAAAATTTGAAAGGAAAATTCCCAAGAACCTGGCAACTAAAACTGGGGACATCCAGAGGCATTTCACTTTATAGTTACCAATGTTTATTTGTGGACCTGTAACCTAGTCTTTGAAAACAAAATGTAAAAAAAAAAAAAAAAAAAAAAAAAATAGGGCACATAAAACCTGCAGTATTTTCGGTTGTTTTGTTGCTGCTGCTCTGCTGGATGTCCTCTAGAGAAAAGATGCGAGCTTTCAGACACTGGTGGCGCTATTGCAAAATACGGTTGATTAAATGGTGTATACAGACTGGCGACCTCTTTTTCAGTAAATACTAATCATCACATCCAGTAGAGTTCTCAGCAAGTAATAGGGAAACTTCAATTCCCTAGAATGAATTCATTCCTTCATCACCGTCCCGAATTCTCTGCACAACTTAAATTTGTCCCAAACCGCATCCTATAATTCAGACAACACTGAGAACGCAATGTCTTTATGTGCCCGGTTGACTATGTGTGTTTAAGTTCCAAATCTTGTCATTGTCACGCAATCAAAAGCTTGACGCTTTTGTTGTTACCCCTCTTTGCAGTGAAAAGTTTCGATAAAGACAACCTTGTTTATTTGTTTCTTCTTTTTTTTCATTGTTTTATTTCTAGCCTTGTAGCCTTATTAGAGGTGAATTCAAAAAGCAAAATTATGTCAGCTTTCAAATAGAGTAAGCAATATTTATGTATAATATTTATATATAATATTTTACAGATGAATTACTAGGAACCTGAAAAACACTAACAAAATATAAAAAGTTACTAGTTAAAAGAACAAATAGATGATAATGCACAATTGAAAATATATATTTTTGTCTGAATTTGGCATCGTATTCAGGAAAAGAGTTTGAAAAGAAACTTTGGCGAGACAAAGAGATTAATAACACAGTCAATTGTAGTATTGTATTACAAATAAGTTATTTTTGCATATATGTGAATTATACTAATTAACTGCCTTCCATTCCCATCAGAGTTGGTTATTTTTTAGATTGGCTTGATTATGAAGGGGATTAAATTTGGGGGTGAAGTATGTAGTTTGGGGAGTATGACTCATTTTCTTGGCTGCACACTAAGGCTCAGATGTATTTCAGACAAAGTCTGGCATCTTGAATCTTGTACCTTTCTTGCTATTTAATATCTAGAGGCTTTTTTTTTATCCCTAGACAAATCCCAGCCAATACATTTTCCCCTCACCCACACATTGTTTCATTGTGCGGAAGATAGCAAGATACAAGGTAACTTTATTGTTGTAGCATATAACATATATAACATAAAACATAAAAAATTGTGTTCCAGTTGCATAATAAATACTGTACAGTAAAAAACATACAAAATAAAGGAAACATAAACATGACCTAACATACATTGAGATACACTTCCTGACCTATAGTATTTTTTTTTTTTAAACTTATTTGTGTATTGTTTATTTAAATTATGCGTTATAGGTATTGAATTAAATTATTATCATTATTGTTGTGGTTTAGAAGCACCATTTTTACCACTCAAATCATAAAATCTCTTCCCTTTAGCTACCCCAGTGGGTTTACTGAGGGGCCCTGACCAGCCCTTGGCAGCCACATTCAGATTCTACAGGTGCTGAACCCTTTTGCAAAATAATTTAGCTTACACATACAGTACCTTGAATATAGGAGGCTCTAGCCTTTATTGAAATTTGGGAAGGGGAAGGGTCAGAATACCTCCTACAGTGGAGACACTTTGCTAGATTGGCTGCTAAGCAAAAGAACTTTTGCAGCAAATTGATTGTAAATCAGTGAAAAATTAGTTGATTTGATGACCTTTTCATTGGTTGTTAACTATTTTAAACCCTTGAATTAGCAATTTTTACTTAAATTTTTATTCTTTTTTTAAAAATAGTTTTTAGTGATAAAGATAAGAAAAAGAGTGATGATTCATTCAACATAGCTACCTGCCAATGCCAAAATTCACTGACTATATATGGCGTGAAAATACTAATATGATTTGGCACAATTTAATAATTTGAAGTGGTTTTTAATTTATGATCTTTCAATAAGATGAGATTGAATTATTGAATTTGTTTTTTTTTTTTTCACCTCAGTTGTTTTTTTTTTATAGAATCGTTTATGCTGGTTTTTTGAACTCAAATCTAAAATAAAACATAAAGTTAATAAGTGGCAGACACATATGTGTGTGATAATTCTGGTGTGTCTGTATTTTTTTACTTAACCTTACATTTTTATTACTACTTTATACAGTGTAAAATGCTAGTTAATTCTTTGTATTCACCAAATCAAAAAACAATTTTAAGCACACTATTTTTTCTACCCTGTGACTTGCTGTTGAAGCATGTATGACATTTAGACTTGTCTCCCTAACTATTTTGTTCACCAAAACAAAACAATTGTAACTACCATTTTTCCACCCTGTGACTGGCTGTTGAAGCACTACATAAGGCATTTAGACATGCTTCCCTAACTATTAGAAAATGTGACATGCCACATAGCTGTTAAAAATAAATACTGAACTATAATTATATTATAATATTCCTACTTAATATTGCCTTTTACATGCCCTTTACATACAATGTATTTAATTTAATTTAAGACTTCCCAAACAGGGTGTAATTATGCAATAATACCTATATATGCTTAAATGTCATAAAATAAATCATAGCTTGCCTCCTATAAGCTGATGAGGAAGGGAAGCTTATAATACATAGTTTTAACTTAACCATGTCAGTAAAGTACTTGACAACATAAAGTAGGCCTACATTTTATTAATATTTGCAGTATAATAAGCTTAAAGCATGCATCCATTATGAAAGTAAATGTAACCATAGAAACTAGGAGAGTGATTAGAAAATAATGATATAAATGATTCCAGGTTTAACAAGTTAAAGGTAGTAAATCTCTCTCAGGTATATTTATTTTGTTCCAGAGGAGTTTTTCCAGACAGAACAGGAAGAATAAAATTTATCACTTAAAACTTCCATTTATAGGATTTTTTATTTGTTGGAAAAAATATATAGTTCCATAGAAATGTCACTTTCAGTTTTGTAAAATCTATATAAAGGCTTTTTTCTTTGTTAGAATTTAATTCAACAATATTTTATGATTTTTTTTCATTGTAGAAATACTTTGAATTGTTCATAATTTTACAAGCGTAAACATGTTCTTAGGTCATGTTTTTTTTAAATATTTATTTTGCATTCATAGGTAAAACATGCATGTATAATATATAGTCCTATATTTTATATATAAAGTATATATACTGTACATATAAACATAGATATTTAATAACAGTGCTATTTATTTATATTGTGTTTACAGTGCTATGCAGCAAACTTTATTTAAAAATTATATACATAATAACACACACTACCTATGACGTATTTTTTAAATACCAATTTTATCATTGTTACATCCATTAGTGGTTAATTGCCAAATGTCCATACTCTGTTCCTACTTTTGAAATACCAATGTCATCATTGTTACATCCTTCAGTGGTTAATTGCCAAATGTTCATACCCTGTCCCTGTAATAGAATGTATACCCTACCATAAAATGTCCCTAGTACTCATCTCTGTGCATTAGACCAAAGTACAGTAGCACCGTGGATGTATACCTCACGCTGTGTTACATTAACATGGCTACATCCTCTGCATTCTTCTCACCTGGGCCTATCATCAAAGATGTGTACTTCAATAAGGAATCAAGACCCAGCTCTAGATGTCTTGTTACAGTATATTATTAACATAGTACCAGTACACTTTTTTTTTTACAAGAACCAGTAAAGTTTTGCCCAGGCTCAGTGTTCTTATTTTTTGGCCGATTTCAGGCTCAAAATGTTCTAAATTTGTTCTTATTTTACACACTTTTCAAACATAAAAAATTATTATTGTACAGCAAAAATGGGCCCTGAAAAAATTCCCTGGAAAAATTGCCCCAGGAAAAAGGCCTGGTAAAAATGGCCCCAAATAACAGTACACCTGATAATAGGGGGTATTACATAGTCACACCTACATTACTTCACATAATGTACAGATATAATTTTTGGATTTTTTAAAAACCTCATTTGACATTTTACCTCAGCCTCAATTTTTTCTTATTTTGTTCTTAATTTTTAAGCAATTTCAGCCTCAGTGTTCTTATAAAATGTGTTCTGCAAAATGTAATATTTTATAGTCATCACTTGAACCTTGTAAGATTTTGTTTTGCCATTTTTCCATTCGATTCCCATTCTGATCCCAATGGATTATTTTCATCTCTATCATCAGGGAATATTAATTTTCCCATTCTCCTGTTATTGTCCATCGAATTCCATTAAACAATGATTCTTCAGAAACTGCCTATTTGTAATTTCAGCAAGTGCCAACTTCGTCTAAAACGAAAGAGCGCTATTTTCGCCACCGTCGTGCAGCAAGATTACATGTTTTTAGCTGCATCATCATATTATATCAAATCTCCCTCCTGAATATAGGTGGTAGACATAGAAATTATATAAATAACGACTGGGAAAACGCTTTTTATGCGTGTTTTCGATTATTAGATCTAGCAACCGTCTATTTCATTTATGTACAGCTGGTATACATTTAGGAAACATTTTATTCTTCAGTAACTTAATCACCTAAATCTTGAAAAGTTTTCAAAAACATTAATATGAGTTGTGGATATAGATAGCGGTGGTGCCAGAAATATGCCGACAAGTTGTCCAGCATGTCCAGTGGAGGAGTCTGAGCCAAACGGCCCGGAATAAAAACTCCCTTTTGTAGGGTTCACTGGAAGATTTTTTATGGTTTAGTATGGTCCAATTGTGCATTTAAACCACAATATTAGGGATTGGCCGTCAAAATAACGTTATTTGGATAGGTAAATTATTTTTAAATTATTTTTGTTAATACCAAAACACTCAAGACGTTTATTGAAACAAAGCTTGTATCTTTGTTTTTTCATGGAACGTTTTAATTCATTTCAAGTTTAAAAGAAACTGTGAAACCAAGATTCTCCTTTGTGTACCGTATAAATTAACATGTAGTCTATAAAAACTCACTGCTACAGCTTGTTTGATTGGCTTAAAAGTTACATTTAATCTACCCATCAATACAATTTTTTTTAATAGTACTGTATGTTGGAATTTCAACTTTTGCACTAAAATTATAATTTCATCAAAGAATTTTGTCCATTTTTTTTTAATTCCAGGAATTGAATTGCATGTACTGAGAGGGTGTGCCTATTTTAACCATATAATTCAGCTTTGGGGAGAGCATGGAACCGTTAAAGATCATTAAAATTTTCTCTTTGACAGAATAATGTACAAATTTTACATTATTTTAAACTTTAAAATTATATAACTTCACCAGCCATTCACCCAAATTACTGATGTGCCTTGATTTTAATGCTGAAATAGTTCTGCCTGCTCCATGATCATCTAGAAAATCAAATATATGAATGTATACATTGAATATAATTCTATGTCAAAATCAATCTATGTCTCATTCTAAGTCTCTGAGCCATTACACCAATGTTTCTATCCACCCCCTGAGTCCAGAGGAATGTTTGGTATGGTCTCACCAAAACCTATCCACAACACAAGTCACACCTTGTTAGCCAACCTGCCAGTTCTCCTTGGATATGTCACCCGTCAGAATATCGTAATAACCCGTTCAAATTATTCTCTCGTACTAAATGTAATAATTGTGTATGATAAATTCTAACTGTAAACGTATGTAAATGAGTACTGGCTGCACTACTGCCAATCAATAATTCCAATCTCTGGATGTTAACATTTTTAATAGCTGCATAGGAAAAATACAGGGTCCAAATTAATCATAAAGACAGGGGGTTTATTTGAATAACCAGTTGACATGTCATCAGTAATTTCATTCTGATTTTTCTTTGGTGACAAGATTACCAGAGGGGGGGCTAAAGCCAATCAACATTATAATGTCAATCATCATTAATTTTGAATGTTGCAGACTGTCATCCAGTCAGTCAGTCAGTCAGTTAGGGTTTGGAATTTGTGTAAGTTTGGATTTGTAGATATACCACAATACCTCACTGATTATACCAGTTGGTATCAATAGAAACATTTACATAATTCAAAATCTATTTTAATAAATTTAAATTTAATTCATAATTTAATTGTATTGGAAATTGGGGGTTTTTTTTTATAGACTGAAGAAAAAGGTTTGAAACATACTTAAAGTTTAGATAAAACTGTATCAAGCTATTAAAATTCTATTAATACCAGTTTTGGTCAGTGGTGTATCTAGGGAGTGCGTGGGAAGGGGAGAGCTAGATACACTATTGGTTTTTGTAATCCTGATATAGGCCCTAATTCAATGTTTTTATAAATAATAAAGACGCTGTCTGCATTTGGCTAATCAACTGGTATAAACAATTCAATACTGGAATTACTTTGTACATTTATATTAGCTTTCAATTTAAGTTGTGAGAAAGTATATTCCTTACCAATAACAATTATGCATAAATAACACTGTTCATTTATTCATTGAGACTTTAAAATCAGCCAGTAATCAATTTAATTTGCTGTAGTAAAAGTCTTACCTCTGCACCATTGAAAATCAATAACATTTTTGAATGAGCAATTTAATAAATTTAATTAAATGTATTTTCTTCCTGATTTTATCACAGAGAACTAATCTGGTTTTATTGTTTGTTCACTGTTTAAATAATCTTGATGAAGTAGCTCCTTATTGTTATAATATGTTTCGTTCATTAAAGAACATAAAAACTGTTGTATTATCTGTTTTCAACTAAGAATCGAGTAGAACAGAAGTTGATTTTAGTTATTTTTAGGTGTGTATTTATTCAGAGTTTATCTTGCTTGATGATGAATTAGTAACTGTATTGAAAATCTTTCTCCGTTGAGATTCCTTTAATATCCAATTATTCCTCTTTCATTCTTATCTCTCATTCCACACTCTCAGCAATCCCTTTGTATGTTTTATACTCACTCTTTAATAAAATACTAATACAACCAAATATATAATCTTTTTATAATTTATTCATCTCAGTCACATATCAATTTTTGTTTTATAACAAAATATCTTTTTCATTACATCAAATGTCTTAATTATGATATACATCTTTGTTCAAGTATGTTCTTTAAATAAATATGTACCCACGTTGTTCAGAAGTAATCTATAGGAATCAATAAGGGATTTAATCAAATGCTGAAATCACTGATGACATGGATCTTAATTATTAATGGTTAAAGTATACATGAATCCCAAAAGGATAGTCATTAAATATTTTAAATATGTAATAAACCCATCTTTCAAGTACAAACTTCTGAAGTTTAACATGTCAAAATTATTAACTTGCTATGCAAATTCTTTGCTCGGTGGGAATTGCGCCGACGAAATTAAGTCTCCCTAAGTTAGAGGGCGCAGAAAAAAGAATTGGCACACAATTTAAATATATAAGTTAATCTACTTTAAAATATCACATATATGCTTTATATCTTTAGGCAACAACCTATCAATAATAGCAGTTATAGTCCATAATATATCTTTTATATACGTCCATTTATATTTACAAGTAATATACACGGAATACTTTTTTATCACTTATGCAGAGTCCAATGAGGATAAATGTAACAAAAGAAATTAAAAATAATCTGCTATACTCTACCAATAGATGACATGAATAAAAAAATATATGAATTATATTAAATTATCACACAATCAATCAATGTCTTATCTAGTTTTAAAGGCACTTGATGATGAGTCTTACTAAATCGGTAGTTCTATAAAAAATAAACAAATCTTATCATGAAGAAATAGTTGAGAGAAATTGTTTTTTAAAAAATATGCTTGAAATTTTGAGAATTTTTTGTCAAGTTCTAAATTTAGTTGCAGCCTTGGAGCGAAGTCCAGCGATGGTGCACATTGTTAAATATCAGCTCACTGCCATGTGGGTAAACATAACAGCACACAACATTCTCCACAATTGCTCTCACGCTAAGCCTGCATTCCTAACCCCTTCAGTTGAAACCTAGTGCTAGCATTCCAAACTAAAAAAAATCTAAAATTGTTACAGCTCCACAGACATTGCAGGAAATAAAAAATGTCCATAAAATCATTTCAATACATATTGCACATATTTTTTTTAATTCACCCTTCCAAAGTTGTGGCTAAAGGGTTAAGGCACTTTCATAACAATTCTTTTCATTATACAGAAAGTCATTTTTTTTTTGTTTGTTATTAGAATTAATTATGGATCAAGTTTTAATAATTCTTATCAAGTTTTTGGTCCATAATTTTTTCTGTATATTTTCTTTCTTTAATGTAAAGAAAAGAATTTGTCCACAATAAAGAATTGCTCTTGAATTTCCAAATGCATTCCTGTTTTGATTTTGATTGTCAATCAACCAGCTGCTTAGTAAGGGTACAACATGGTTCCTCTTCAGAAAGAGCGGACTAAGCTGTTGTACAAGCCATGTTAATACCCTGAGAGTCGCACAATAGATATTCTACAATTCTACATCACCGGTTTTTGCACGCTTTACTGTTTCTTCTTGTTTCGTCTTTGCTTCTGCTTCTTCGGCGTTTTATCTTTTCGTGCTTTCACACATTGCTTGTAGCTTTTGCTGTTCATCCAACCACAGCTGCCGTCTGGTAAGCGTACACAGGCGGAAAAGTTTTTCTCGCAGTCGTTTTCTGCTGTGTTGAATGGCGAGTATCCGCAGATGCGCCTCATCTTGGCTGGAACCTCAGGTGGGAAGAAAATATCACCAGCTTCAATCTGTAAAAATTAACAAAAAAACATAAAATTAAGTGATGATAAAGCAGTAAGGTTAATTAGCTAAGTGAAAGTAGGAAACTAGCTTTTTCTTTGATTTGGACACTGATAACTTGGTAGCAGGATTTCTTCACTTGTTCCGTTGCAATTCCCCTTTCCCTTGCATCCGTCTAATTATAATTATAACTTCCTTTTCTTGACGAAACTATGAGCAGGTAAAGTTCAAACCAATCTATAAATATACTAAAAATCTGAACTTGAAATGGAAGGGAAATTAAAAGATTCCTATTTTGATGTTTTGATCTTCCCGAAGTGACACAGTTTTAATAAGGGTCTAACCAAATCTATGATTGAAATGAAAATGAAAGCACCAATACATGGTCAAAATTTTAGGCCTAGTTATTAAAGTTCTCCAATAACAGTAATTAATGTTTATTTATTCTTTTAAATGAATGAATGCAAAATGTACAGTTTCCAATGTATAGGCCTATTATATGCAATATGAGTGTTGGTTTATCACACATTTTAACATAAATATAAGTGTAACTGGTTATTATACTTACAGCACATTGGTTGCAGTATTTTTTGTAGAATCGCTTAATGCCTTGGCGTTGGGTTTTGGTCACATCTTCAAATTTCTCAATCCATGTGTCACAGAGGGCAATAGTAAATTCCTTTGTATCATCATCAAGAACACCTAAAAGAAAAACAGTAAAATTGGATTAATAATACTGTACATAAATTATAAATATTTAAAACAAATTATATAAAATAATTGAATTTATATTATTGAACATTATTACTTAACTGTACATAAATTATGAAATGAGAACAAAGTCTTATAAAATAATATATATATTTCGAACACATTTAATAACCTTTGTTTCATTTGTTTTTAGAGGTATATAACTTATGAATAATTGAGAACAAGTTTTATATCATATATTATAATTTTTCAAAAAAATTATTTATCTGTTAAAATTTGTTTATACTATTTTTTAGCTGTACATAAGTTTAAAACAGTAATTTAATTTTTATTAAAAGAAACATAATCAAGTTTTCTTCTTACCTCCGATAAGATATCTTTCTCCTTCTTTTAAATATGTTATACCGCAAATTCCGGAACTAGCTGATGTTTCCAACTCGATCTTTGTTTTTCTGGAGGCATATTGTTCGCCTTTGTAAACTTTCTCAACGTAGACTGAGTACTTGATCTTGTGGGCTTCCGGGATGTACTGATCCATCTCCATACCACCCCAGAAGTTGTCAAAGCTCGGGTAGAGTGCATCGGTGGGCTCTACGTAGTCGGGGTCCTTGAATGTTGTCTTCTCTATCACCTTAACTTTTATTACTGGAATGAAAAAAATAAACATTATTAATTAAAGAAACTTATAGTCTAGATGATAACATAATGACTTTTTTATTCTATGGTCAATACATTTTGTTATTATTTTTATTTCTTTATTCGGCAAACAATAAATACAGACATCATGTAACAAAAGAGCGGATAACAAAACAATTGTGAGATATGTGGTAGACAAACTAATTTATTAAGGACAAGTTAATGCAGTTGGTGTGTGCGTGTGTGTGTGTGCGTGCTTGTGAACACAGATAGATAATCTAATTTGCAAGATTTCCAAATTATGTATTAATATGTAAATAATAAATATAGCTACTATTGTAAAATATATTATACTATAAGATAATGAACAAAAATACTATATACTGTTGAAGTTATGGAAGAAAAATTTGTACTCACCATAATCTGATTCACAGAAACTTCTTTGTGGATGTTTTGGCATTCCACATTGACAGGCAAAAATCACCTGCAATTCCAATAAGATGATCAGGGCTGCTAAGCACAAATTGATTCCAAAATTGTTCATGTTGGTTGAGTAAAATTTAAACTGGATACTAAAAAGTTTCAAGCTGCTAGAAGTTATCAGGTAACTAAATATCAACAGTAGTTTGTCCTCAGCTCTAGTAGTAGTAGTAAAGTTGTTGTACTAACTAGTCTTGTTTGTGTTGCTACTGATCAACCAGATGACAATCCATTGACTGTTAGCTGCTTTTATAGCCTATCACCTTGTACCGTTCTCTAGGCTCCGCCCACTTGTCACCCAACACGCTTCCGCCTGAATAATTGAGTGACTGATTCAGCGGTTACATTCAGAGGGGGTGTTTCTGGACTGATAGGTATCTACTAACCACTTGTCTGCTAAACTAGTAAACTTCCTTCAGGCCTAAAAAAAACTGTTTGCAATTTCGAAAGAATTGTCAAACTGTAAAATATGACTTAAGAGTTTTGCTCTTGCATTTTACAGTGTCCCATGACAGAAATCAAGTAAATTTTTGTGGCGCGACTTTAGGTTTACTTAATATGCTCCAGGCTCCAAGGAAGATATCACACTTGCATTCCTTGTTGTTGAAAAATTAAATAATTTCATTTCTCATTGAGGTTTTGTGGGTGAATTTTTAGCAATATTGAAGTTCTAATTTATCCATTTATCACTAATATTTATTATGTTAATATTGTAGATCAGGCCTACATAGAATAGGAAATATTTACTTTAAATTAAAAATATTTACAAATACTTTCATAATGAAAAAAACAATAAAAGTTAAAGTAATAGAAATCCCTTCTTATTTTGCAAATTATTATTTTATTTAGATATTACTATCTTACTTATCATTAAAATGTATAATTAAAAAAGGCAGCTTTAACTTTATTGGGGCCTATGTACAGTGATGTAAAACCAAATGACATGAATATATACATTTTATATATTATACTATTTCTATCACAAGAATAATAGAAAATTAGAAAGTAAATTATGACAATATTTTTCACTAATATTACAATATGGTTAGGCCATGTAAAAAAAAAGTTGTTGATCATCCCCTCCCTACTTAAAAAAAACATCACCTGACCAATTATTATTTTTTTTTAACGAAAAGAATAATTCAAAAGCCTAACAAGGTATGCCAGACTTTTGGGACCACATGATCCTGATCGTCATAGGCACGAGCTAAAGATGAAATTTAAGATTAACCAACCCCTTTTACTTTTTTTAAAAGATGATCAACAACTCTTTTTTATGGCCTTAATGGTTTTAAAATTTATGCACTGTAAAAACAAATGTATAGGTGCTTGGAAATGAGAAAGAAAAAAAATAAAATAAAAATGAAAGTTCCAAGCCAAACACCCAAACCACAGTATGAAGATGTATATTCTATATAATGTAAATTACCTGTACTTAATATGCACATGTAATTTTTGTTCTGAATAAGATGTACATCAACAACCCAACCACCTCACATTGCCCTCGTACATCAATCTTCATTCACCTGCATACCTACAAGCTCTCCTCAGCCTGAGCTGACACTGTTCAATGGCATATTTGGAATTCCACAACTGCCTTGTGTAAAGTTGGCCAACCTCGGAAATCATGCCCATAGGCCTTCGGTATTATATTCGCATTGAATATAATACAAAGATGTCCCTTTTCTTTGATCAGAATCGAGTTTCAATTACAACTTCTTTGCACGCAAACTTACAAGTCATTTAACTTCAAGGTTTTTGATAGGGCAGGGTAGGCCTAAATGCATCTTTGAGGTACCTATGTCTATTATTACAGATCCTATATAATATCTGTGCTATTATGAATATGATAATACAGTACCATAGAGGTATAGTAATTGTCTGCTTTTATACCTCTATGATAATATTGCTTAAGAAGAAAATTAGAAATAAATATCACTAGATTAACAACTAACATAGTTTCTGTACCTCCATATTGTTAGGAAGAAAATTTATTGGAAGTAAAACATTGACTATAATTAAGAACTACTTAACTTGATTTCACAGTATTGAAAATGGCAATTTTTTTCTGTTAATGAATTTTGTTGAAATTCACCAAAAATTTTCCATTTCTCATTAAACACAGGAGATTAAAGGTGTTAAAAAATTCATTTTTAAGATACATTTCCATATGTATTTTTGTAGCCATTACTGATTGATTGATTATATTAATAGTTATTTTTACAGTAATTTAAGTCTAATAATGCATATTTCCTGTTTATGAAATTTTATATCGCATAATAAGAATTAATTTTGTATCATTTAATTGCTCGAAACCCACTCTTATAGAGATCAGCTCCCAATGGATTACTGTATTTTACTGAGTGATGCAAGGCAATTTAACGTATACAAAAAATATATACCCGGCATTTTTAATGAGGTAATGTGTTACGCACATGTTACATTGTTAATTCCACTATCGTTCCCGATCAGTTTCCGGTGGGAATAGATTACAGTACGATTATTGACCAAGTTTTTTGTTAAGTTCAGCATGTTACAATTTTATGATGTTTGCACCATCATCAGAAAAAAATTTTTAAACAATGCTCATGTGTCATTCACAGTTTAATGGGGCTTAATGTATTTTTCATCATCCATTTTCAAATCAGAATTGGCTGAAGTCATTGCGAAGTTGCATAATGTTTGATATATTGGCATAACAAGATGGGTTGAGGAAAGATATATTTTGTAAAAATAATTTAAGATATAAAAAGGGGAGTTTAAGAAGAGGGTGGGACGAGAATGCATGACCATTGAGAAACTTTTATGATATTAATTTTAATATTTTCAGAATAAAATGCAATTGCCAAACCTGCACTTGTATTGACACTTGGCCATCATATAAAAAAAATTAATAGACCTACTTCCAAAAAGAAAAACACAAGCATTCCATAGATTCTTATCACTGTTGTGCTTTGGGAATACCTGTATAATCCTGCTTTCTAGGTGTGAAAACCCTGAGCAATTATTTCTGAACTATTGAAATTCCGCAAATATTTTATAGGCACACATATTGTCTGCAGATTTCCTATTGTTGACATTTTGTTGACAAGATGTGCTTATAATATTTTATCATCTGCTCTCATCTAAGCTATTTCTACTGTTTGAATAACACCCATTTAAATTGTTTTTTATGTTGGTTTGCTGAATACATTTTAATTTTTATGTGGATGTTTTATAGATCAAATTTTGATTTTTTTTGGGGGGGTATGGTCCATATGGGTATTTTTTTATTTTTAAATGGTGTGTTTTAGATTAATATATTTTAATTTGCAAGATCCTTGCTCACTATTTCAACCTAGCTTGGATTGGAGATGTGCTTTTTTAATTAATATTGTATCTATTTTATTGTTCTTGTCTTGTATTTGTAATTCTGGAGACGTAGTGACACTACAGTATTTTTATGTCTTTGCTTCTTAGCTTTTATATCTTTTTGTTCTTTTTTTTTCTGTTTGTAATTTGCTGAAATGAATAGAATAAAAATAGAAATATTAATTAATTTTCTTCTTTTCGAATCCACATACTAACAACATCTCTCTGTATATAGACCAACCATACCTGGACACACTTCTTTGCTTTCATGTTTTATTGGGCAAGATTCGAAATGGAGTAGGCTTCCTCTAGTATACAGCATTGCAGTTGTAGGGTCTGTGGCTCTGTCCCCCAAGTCATAGATAATTTGGGTTGGCTACCACCACAAAGATTTTTATGGTCAATATTCAATTTTATTATGGTTACTATTGTACAAGATATTGACCACTTTTTTTCAATCTGTGGATTCTTTATATTTAAAGCCCCTTTTAATCTTGTGCTTGTGAACCTGTGAATGGATTCTAGCTATGGGGTGGAGACCGCTCCCATTTCCCCAAGTGCTTCTCCTAACCTGTTGCAGGATGTTATTCCCTTATAAGGCACAGAGATTCCACTCTGCTTCCACTGTTGTCTCCTCCTGAACAATTCACTGCATTCTTCCAATTCCTCTGTTGTTGTAATGTCAACAGGTCTGTTGTAATGCTTGATATATGGAATGTAAATAGATTACTTCCTTTATTTAAGATGAAGGTTTAATCGTTATTCATTACTTAACATGTCAGAAGACCTTACAATGATTTATGATTCTTGAGAGTTTCTGATTGGTCAGCTTAGCTTTGCAATGCTTTGCCGTCATTGGATAATTTTTTCAAAGAGTTTTCTTATAGCCAGGGTGCTAATAGATGATCATTATAATAATAATTAAGATATATTTAATATTTATAATCAACCAATTAAATATGTGTATTAATATCATTAAATGTCAGCATAATACATTTTAACAATGTTTAAAAGACAAATTAACCATGAAATTTATGCAGTTTTATCATAATAAAACAATTACTTATGAGTGCCCTGTGCACTGTACTGCATATTTATATTTGTATTTATTATATTTTTTGAGGACTTGGTAGCACAAGTGTGGGAAATTAGGGAAGAGTTTCAGCCTGTATAGGGTATATTTGCGAGGACTTGGAAGCGCAAGTTTGGGAAATACCAGGTAAAATTGATAGTTAAAGTCATGCTCTCTCCTGTATCAAAGTAGCATAATTTTTCACATGATTTTAGATTTTTTGCTAAACTCCATGCTAAACCCCTAAATCTACCATTGATATTAGCCATGAACAGTAGGGATCGCGAACAGACTGAACCCTCCACATAAGGTTGGTATACAAGTGAGCTTCCCGGGTGCGCTGAACATTTTTTTCAGCAGTTCATTGACATTTTAGTGAAAAAGAAAGGCTATTATTATCTTGGGTTTGTGCTATTGTACACTTCTTTTGGCTGGACTCATACTGTCCTCTCGAATATCCAGTTACTGAAATTCATTTAGCTAGGTTTTGCAAAGTACATTTTAATAAGACATACAACTTCATTTCCAGGAATGCTGAATATAAGCTTAAAAAAGTACCAAGTAGATTTGGGGTTGGTGACCCTATCCAGGTGTAATATAGCCTATTCACATCCTCTATAATATCTCATACCATCCCCACAATTACCAGACCATTTATTATTATTAAATGCCACCCTTTTTCCTATGACTGCCTTTTTACAATTGAAAATCATTAGATAATTCTTGTTGAGCCACTGTTCGTTAGGTCAATGCCATGGTTGTTTTTGACTACACAAAGGAAAAACTTGATTGATTGATTGATTGATATTCAGGTTCACCAATCATTTAGGAAGTGAAGGAATGCTGAATTATATTGCTGACCTTGGTGGCATTTTTAGTATATGTTTTGAAAATTGAGTATATTTTGAGATCCGGCTAAAGATAGTAGGGTACGTTATAGATTTTTTTAAACGTTAGGCACATTAGCAGCGCTAGGGGAAGGGGAAAAAGTAGGCCTTTTTTCCCAGATAATTTTCTTGCTCTCCAGTTTTCCCCAATCATATCAATCGCTTTTAGTTAAGATGGCACATACAGTGCAGTCGCTTATCCAGTAGTACGCTTATCACGATGAAAACCAGCAATGTGTTAATTTTCACTTATCTTTTGGCCCCCTTAAACTTTTATCTTCCCCCACCCATCTCCAGGTTAGGCATCTTCAGGAAGTAGCAGAGCTGATCCATTTGATAGTTATTTGTTTCCATCCTAAAAATTTAAAGCACATAGCTTCTGTGAAACAACGCCAACCCACCGTGTATGACATGTTCCTACCAAAAAACATAGATAAACTTGCAAGTTAATATTTTTTAAAGAAATTTGATAAGAAATTTGATTTAATGCAATATTGGAAAAATGATGAATGATATATTCCTGGAAACATTGGTAGGCCATATTAAAGGTGTAGGGCAAAATCTGCCAGTGTTTTGGTGTAGCGGTTTGAGCTCTTACCTCTGTACAGTTCAAAGTCCCAGAGAGCAGGGAAACATATTTTGTACTAGTATGCCAGTTGTTAAATAAGTATAGTGCTAATGTTGCCTTGCCTTGAGTAGCCTTGTGCTACTTGAGACATAAGGAGTCTTAGAAATTGCCCTGCAGTCCACCATTCGAGGATCCCTTTGTCTACAAGGTTCTTACCTTTGTATTTATTTTTTTTTTCTTTAGGTGAATAACTTACCATCGTTTATTATCATCAATCCTAGTCCACCTCACCTGTATTTGTCATTTTCAATAATCTATTGTCTAGACTGTGCTTCTATACACATCTTTTCTGAACTATTGAAATTCCGCAAATATTTTATAGGCACACATATTGTCTGCAGATTTCCTATTGTTGACATTTTGTTGACAAGATGTGCTTATGTAATAAATTTACTGTATGAATTAACAACAATAGAATAGAGGATGTTTAAATTTTCGGCATGCATATTAATTCCACTGTTAATATGGACAACTAACATTTTAATTTTTGACTCTTATGTTGTCATGCTAGTCCACCTCTAGTAGCATTGAAACAAACACAAAACAAGTCTTATGACATGACAATAAAGAATAAATCTGAATTATTGCATTTCTAGCGATTGTTACTGTCATCTTAACTTCGACATATCACAGACGCTATATATGTGACAAAGACAAGCCAAACCACTCACTCATCGCAATTCATCAGTGGCGTATCTAGAGGTCTTGAAATGGGGGGCTGATAGGGTGGCGCGAAGGTGAAGTGGGTGGGGCTCGATGATCAGTTGAGGGCTCGATGATCAGTTGAGGGGCACTTATTCGCAAAATATGGTGATTTTAGGTGATTTTTAAATATTAGACCATGATTTGGGGTGGGGGAAACCCCCGCGCCCCCCTAGATATGCCACTTCCTCCTACGTGCACTCCAACGCCCTCCTCTAGATATGCCACTGCAAATCATGTTTCAGAGATAATTAATGACCAAAACATGCTGGGATGTCAACATTTTTGAAATCTATTTTATTGCTCTAAGCTAAACATTTATCTATACATCATGCTATGTTGTTATTTTCCTTATTTTGAATGTTAAAAATAACAATTGTTAATGATTTGGTGATGGTTTCTGCCTGAGAAATGCCAGAAATGGTAAACCTTTATGGCTGATTTCTCAAATAACTATATTACCGTACTCTTTAAACAGCTGTATGTCTAAGTTTTTGTAACTTCATAACGAAATGTTGGATTTAAATGATTCTTTTACCATTTTATAGCTCTCATTCTACTGCTTCACCATTTATTAATAACTAAAACTTTTTTCTAGGAGTGACTGGTTTGGCTTGTCCTTTGCCACATATAGGATCTGAGGTATAAAAAAGATAATATGCTGTACGTGCCACAAATAGGCTAAACGTTGGAATGATGTTTTACAACCTCTCAAGTCGTGATCATATCACACAGCCTACAAGATGCTAGGTAACCTGGGCATTGCCTTCATCATTGCACTAGGGAATATTTTGATAAATCTAATACTTGCTGAATGCAGGAATATTACTATTTTTTCATCCTGTTTTGTTTCCTAATAATCTACAAATAGGTAGCCTTATTCCCCATGAATATCTGTTTTTGTTCTGCTATTTATAACTTTTATAACTCATTTCCCAATTCTTCCTGTCAAATTGTTAATTTTTTAAAATCTGATGGAATTGGGAAAAAAAAATTAAAAGTATTACTTAAAATAAAATAAAAATACTAATATCATAAAAATAGAAAAAAAAAAAATAAACATTTATGATCCAGAAAGTTTTAACTATCAAATTATTAAAAGTTGAGTTACATTTAAGTTTTTAACATTATAACTGATGAACCAGATCGATTTTTTGAGAATAAAGTCAATTTTTTAAACTAAATCTTTAATAACCTATCCTCCTTCCCCCTTGCTTCCTGTCACCTCAAAATTGTAGATCGACAGTTTCAATGCCGACGTAGCCAGGACTTTCAAACAGTGCAGGGCAATATCAAGGTGGACCCACGTTATTAGTAACTTCAAAAATGTGGACCCATTTTCTTAAAATTTGACCCATTTTATGCAAATATATGTAAAATCTGGACCCATTTTCTAAAAGTTTTATTCATTTTATGCTAAATATGAGAAATATGGACCCATTTTTCAATAAGTGGTCTCAATTATGCATAAAACTGTATAATTGGACCCATTTTTAAAATTGTGGACCATTCTTTGTGGACCCATTAGAAAAATTCTGTGGGACTGTCCCAACTGTCCCAATAACTGGCTAGTGTAAATAGCATTGGACAGTATTAAGTTTGTATTCTTATCAGGACATGGCTTAAAAACAGGTACATTATGCACACATTTGATTGACATAATTGCGTTGGTCTTAAGATATCAACCGTAGATTAACCTCAACTCAATGCTACTTATTTGGCATGTAAAGTGTGAAGGCCTCTTATTACATGAAGGAATGCATGTTGTTATTACCGTTTAATAATCTTTTTACACTAAAAGAGTTATTCCTATATAGATCATTATTTTTTTTCTGAAATATTTAGGTGATTTTATTTGCATGTGGACTGAAGTATTGCCATTAAATCATGACAATGTTCATCATTTCATTTATTTTCACCTTGTTCAATTGCAAAATACTATAAAATCTATGAAAAGGTAGTCTCATGCTTCCTCTAAGAGCCAGTGGGATTGCCAAAAAAATAAAATTCATTACTTTCAAGTGGCTCTCCAAGCGATGGCGGAAACATGGACTCTGTCTCTTATACACATCTAGATGTGTATAAGAGACAGGTGTTAAATTACAAACTATCAAAAGTATGCTGCTGCATTCGCGTAATATTAAATTAATACATTTTTATAACATATTTGACAACTGATTCACGTAAGCATTGTCACGTATAAAATGCATTCGTGTATACTTGTCGTTCTTGTTTTTGGTTTTTTTTTCAAAATAGTATAATGCTAATTAAAGTACTATAATGATCATCATTCATAAACAGAAAAAGAAATATTTATAAAAGGTAAACTATTTATATTATTTAGTGAAGGAATAACCACTTATGAAACCTAGGTCTTTGTTAATACCAATATTGTGTGTGTTAAGTTTCAGGATCCACTGAAGTTCAGCACAATGTCTATCAGTTAAAGACCTGAACCCTGAAGCAATTAAAACAAATCTCATATAAATAACAGAGTGGTTAGGAAGATTAAAATGTTGTGCAACTGAGAATATATATATATCAAAATTTATAAAAATAATACAAGATACACATTTACATCTCTAAATTTAAGTTAACATAAGAATTTATAAGCAACATTCATCAGAATAGACTTTCAGAGACTTAGCTCATCACAGCTACTGTAATCATGGAGCTCAGTATAATAACATTTTCTAGACAGAAAGGGTGAATACAGCTTTCAGTTTTAATAATTGAGGCGTTTGATGACGATAAAGTACACCCTACTGAATAATATTTACATTGGTATAAATATAATTGCAGGTTAGAGTTTAGTCTTCCTCAATACGCCCCCGCAACTATGTTACCAGACTTATTTATCAGTACACCAGATACCTTCAGATTTGTGGACTTAGGATGTGGTATATGTGATTTGTTAAATTCAGGAAAACTTTATGCCAATCTTGAAAGTAATTATCTTTATGATGATCCTATAAGTACACCAGTATATGTATTATTAAAAAAAAAAAAAAACTTGATACAATTACTACCAGTATATACAGAGGATGTGAAGTTCTATTAATGTAAAAACACTGTTCTTCCTTGAAGTCTGGTAAAATCACCTGGCGTAAACGTAATAAAATACAACTGGGTCCTGGCTTACAAAAGGCATAGGTTGGAAGATCAGACAAACTAGGCTTAGCCCAACTAGTTTTCAATTCAATAAATTATACACACTGTTTTTCGTTCACCGTCGTAATAATTTATGTACGAAAGTGCGTTCTTCAGGCCTATCGGTTCATCGATCCATGGAAGAAAGACTACATATCTAACTACTCAATGTTGTTCGAATATAATAATATATTAGATTTTTTTCCTCTATGATAGGCCGAAATAATGAGATAAAATTACCTGACCTTTTTCAAGAGGGGGAAAACTTTGAATTTTGAAGAACCTAAAGGTCATTAAAAGACTCTCCAGAAATTGGGAAAGCTCATTTCCGGCCATTTAGGAATCAAAATTTTCCCGGACCCTCCTTTCATTTTTTTCGAAACATTTTGAACCCCCCTCTTTTAAATCCTGGATCTACTCCTGCCAAATATTACCACTGGTTCAATAGCTCACTTATGGTCTGGTTTGCAGAGCCAAGTATTTTTCTAAAACGACTCAAAACCAAACCAAGGGTACACATCTGATACCCCGGTGCTCTGGTCTACTCTACTGTAGCACTGTCGTTGTGGAAAGATACAGCAGCTATGATATACTCAACAACCATGCCAATTAAACAAAATTTAAACCAAAGAAATCCAATCAGATCCAATTTTCTGTACAAAGGCAAAAGAAATTCATGCATTTCTATGTTTTCTTAAAGTCAATACGAAGAATGCTAATCTGTGAAATAGATTATTTAAAAGGGTTTTCCCCAGTTTATTTTCCCACATTGCAAGGACCAGAATGTTTTTCAGTCCCTATATAATTATATATATCCGGAATGATAGGTATCAATAAGTTAGGAAATTGCTACCTGCAGACATACATAATTTGGCAGTGCATTGTAATTTTTGTCTCACATTAGTTGATTTAATGAAGGATTTATTATATTTTAACCAACTAGGCCAACATTTATTTATTGATTTCAACAATATTTTATCATATTTTGTGATTTTTTGACAATTTTTTCAAATGAAATGCACCTAAAACATTTCAAAACAATCCTCCCACCTTGTTGCACTAAGAAAACCTTCCCCATAGTCATGTTTCTGATTTGATATTCATTTCTATAAATGCACAGGTATGTCGTTTGAAGCGCCAGCTATGCTTAAGTACGCCTTGAACTACATTGTATTTCTTGAATAATACTATAAAAAAGAGATGGGATTTTTTTTGCTTGTTATCTATTATGAACATGTTTGGAAATGAGGAAGCCATTTGCAGGATAACTGGCGCCTCACGTAACAATAATGTAAGTGAAACTTCACAAATAGTTTGCGGAGTTCATTATCTTCCTAAGGGATGGGAAGTGTTCTCACATAAATAGAATAACCGCAAAAAGGGTAAAAAACAAACTCAATAGACCATTGAGGTTTCTTTAAAGAAGCTGCAGAAAATAAATCTATTTTTTTCAATTGTATATATTTATTTTAATATTTTTATCATAATTATTTCTAAATACCTTTATTATTTTCTTGTCTCTAAGCTCTGTCCACACTATCAAATTTTCTTCAACAAAAAACTGTTATATGCCCATATATAGTCATGATGTGCCCATATATAGTCATGATGTGCCCATATATAGTCATGATGTGCCCATATATAGTCATGATGTGCCCATATATAGTCATGATGTGTCTATATATAGTCATGATGTGCCTATATATGGTCATGATGTGCCAATATATGGTCATGTTGTGATGTTATATGCTATTCTTCCACAATGCCATATAGTGCATGACATCAACATAGTGACACTAAAGTTTAAATTTAGGGTCAAACCAGCTCTACCGATCAACATCTCAAATTTACTTAAACATGTCTGATCAAGAGGGGTGGATCCAGATGGGGGTTCAACACGTGCCTCCCTGTATTGCCACTAAATTTTTGAAATTTTGTCGTATCAACAGGGGGCGGATCCAATAAGGGACGGGGGGTTAGGTGTGGGGTGTTTGGTACGTGCCTTTTTCCACTAGATTTTTGAAATTTCAGTGCATAGGCTTATTATGAGTGCTATTGAATTATCCATTTTAAAACTGTTGTGCCCCTTCCTCCCGTTAGAAAAATTCTAGATATTCCCTTCATCACACTGGCCTATAATTCCACACAAGGAATATTCAGCAAAGACACTCATCTACAAAGACGTCCTTTAGAAAAATAGTAACATGGTAACCATAACATCCAAAGAGATTGCCTCCTCGACTTCCCTTAACATTCAACAATATATATCGCCACCTTTTCCCACTCATTCAACAACGTGCGGAGCACGGGTATATGCTAGTATTTGATTGATTGTAGTATTAATTTATTATTAATTAATACCATATCCATCTTAATGATAATTACCATGAACCGATATCAAAGTACAACCTCCATTTTTTTTTCGTTTCATTTCGAAATATTATATTTCATTTAACTTAATACTTTATTACTTCCTTATTATGACTATATTTACTATTTGTCAATAAACAGACACAATCCACTTGGATACATGAAGTACCAACTTCCAGGCCAATTTGAGATGCTATTCGGTTAAAAGATTAACTCTTACGCAAACGATATGTGCACATCATTGGTGTTCATTGACGTGTGTGATAAAACAACACGTTAATGAGGATTGTTCCTCTGTAGATCCACACGTGTTAGATCCATGCAAGTACCAACTGATTCCGAGTGCTTCCTATTATCGGGAAATGATTGAAATCCCATTGCGTTAATTTTTAAAGTTTTCAGTGGCATCCAACGTAACGTACACTACTTTGTGGTTATTCTCTACCATAATTTGCGAAATTGTGGTACTGACAACGTAAACATCAGATAAAATTACTTCCTCTCGTCTAATCCTTCGGGAAACATGGTTTAGAAAAGGATCAATATTAAGTTTGTTTTTTAAAAGATGTACTGTCTGCAGTAAAATCTATCTGAAATACCACTTCATATACTATAAAACAATTAAAACAGTCAAATATCTTCCAACGATGCAGAGATCAAAGCAATTATGGTTTTCACTGATTTACACCAAACGAATGTATATCATAATTTCCAACAATTTCATTGATGTAGAGAAACAGTAAATATGAAAGTGAAATGAAAAACAACAAAGGTAAAATTTTGGCACAGAAATTCATTTTTTTTCCATTAAGATTTAATTTCTCTATTTACATCCTATCTTTAATTTCAATTTAACTGTTAAGTACTTTGAAATTGTCATTTGACAAAAAAAAAGGGAAATTTTCGTTTGGCAATTAACCAAGTTTTTTGTGAATTAATAAACAATTTTGTTGTAAGTACAAGTACGAGGATTAGTGGTTAATATTTTTTTGCAGGAAGTTTTAAAAATTCTTTTTGAGATTTTTGTTGTTGAAACAAAACATATTACTATTTGAAAGTAGTATTTAATTATATTCTCAATAATTTTCTCAAGGTAGCATGTAGAACCGACTATTTTAAAGACATTAGAATGCAAGTTCTCCTGAGGGACCAATCACAAATAGGCAAAGTTTGGTCAAATGTCTACAGCAATTTGTCAGTCCCCATCAGATTCAGTCTTCCTAACATGGAAAAACAGCTGGTTGCATCCCAAAATAAACTCAACCTTTTCCAATTTTAACTAGGGGTGAAATACCATCCGAAGCCTCTAAGGCCAGTAAATCTTATATCTACATAGTTAGGACACAGGTAATTATTCTTTTTTTTTTGTACCACTTTTACATTCTTGACCTGATAGGTAGTTACAGTGTGGTTAAACAAACATGTTTTTTTCTGATTGCCAGTCCATGTCCGAAGATTGCAATCAAGTCTGTCTAAATTTGACAACCATGATGAGTCACTCGGCGTGGGGTATCTTCCCCACTCGGGCCGATCAACCAACATTCATGCCCATCTATAACCTAACTAGATACAGTTACAGGTCACAATCGTTACGAAAACTTTTAACATACCGCCGGATGCGTTTTAACAAATGTGATCAATTCATAGGCTCTGTAACTTCTACAGTTGCACAACAGGGTTCTTATATGCTGTATTTTTATAGTCCCCTGGATTTGATTATATCCAGGTTAAAATTAGCACAATAGCGCAATCTTGCAGTTTAGTACATGTAGTGACAAAATTAAGAAGATTCCCACTAATTTTCCTGAGGGATTAATATTTGCTCCTTTTAAAGTATACCTGCATAAAACACCAGGAGACTCTTAATTTCCCAAGGTCGGAGTTGATGATATTTATAGTTTCACCTTACTACCTTGTCTGATAGGTATTTTCATACAGTACTAAAGAGAATTGTTCTAGTTATTATATTGAAAATATATTGTGAATTCCATAAAATATCTTTAACAGTGGTGTAGAGATATTAATTATTTGCCTGCCCTGCAGTAATTAGTTATACAATTGAAGCTGCCCTACTAAGTTACAACCAGTGAGTGACTAACAGCCAAAGAGGCTGAGGTGAAAACATTGACTTTTATATAGAACTTTTTTAATGCTCATTTTAAATGCATGTTATCTTAAATTTGTATTATTTGTAATTACATTAATGTGAACTTTGTAATGTTGTTATTTTTTTAAATATATTGTAAATGTGGAATACTTTTTGAGAATTATGATTACCCTGGTGGCTGTAAATCATGATCTATGTTGATAACGAACATATCGAATATAATATTTCTAATGTGCTTTGACATTTCAAATAGCCAGTTCTGCTCACAGGAAGCCCTTTGCAATAATTGTGCCAAACAACGAAACCTGGGGCTGAAACCTTTAATAGTTTGAGCTGTCCTACAAGAAAAAAAAAATGTGTTATTTACTGTCTATAAAATAATAATAATAATAATAGTAATAATAATAATAATAATAATAACTAATAATGGTCGACTTATAGGGTGCATATTATGGAGACCTCTATGTGCTTACATAAACATGAAAAATCATACCTAGAAATTAATACTTAATCTAACCGTATAGACAAACTAATCCTATTTCTATATACAAGTTATTGTGATCATTTATTTACTACCTAAAAAATTCTTACAATTTATAATTATAATATTTTTATTAATAAATTGTGTCGAAATTCATACTACATTTCCTTTTGTTAAAAACATCATCTCCAGCGGCTCACATTCTTCAGCGAATGAATAGGCCTTTCTTTCTCCAACCACAGAAAATGTGCCAAACCTTTGAAACGGTTGGGTCTGCAGGTTCATATAATCATACCTCCACTAGGAGGAGCTGACATATTTACCATTACAATCCCAGCATGCTACAGTGTCCACAAGCAACACTACAATACAACACATTGCTGAGCTGTGTACATGTAAAAATCCATGTCGAAATGGCAGATGATTACCTGAGAGCGTAATAAAATGCCTACAGCCAAAACATAGTCTAAAGAATTCTTATCCTATCCTAGCAAATATTTCAATTAAAATAAGTTTACATGGCAACACCCAGTATATTATCCTGTCTGTATTAGAGGTGTAGGTTGATGGGGTTACATACTAAAAAACCATCCCCATCCCATAAGCCTGACAATAACACTTTTAAAACCCCCTATCTGTACCAAAAAGATGTCTTCCTAATAATGGTATCACATAAATAGGGGTTTGCCACAGTGTTAAGATTGACTTTCCATCACTTTGCAGCCAAAATGGTGTCTCCCCTTGAAAAGGGTTCCCCCTTAATATGCATGTTACGAAGACCCATATTATTTTAACTATTTAAAAGAACCCCCTCAATATCAGCTGACTTTCTAAGATAAGCTCTAAGGTTCACCCTCTATAAATATGGTTTTAAAAAAACATGAAAATTATAGTTTTATTGATTACATTCTATTATTACTAAATTTCAATTGAAAATGGTCTTGAGAATGCAACAAGTACTACTTTTTATCTATGGATTTTTTAGGCAAAGATTCTGTACATTTGTGAAAATTGAAGGTAAAGTTTTAATGTCTGGAAGACTGCCATATAAATTGATTCTAACTTAGTTAAGCATATTTAAGTATAGTTTTTGACACTTCTGGGACGATGTTTCGCCCATTCTCTGTTCCTGCAAAGATTTTTTTCTTGTCCAATAAAAGGTTAAATTTCCTGTTATTTCTGTTTCTTTTTACTATACCTCACATCAGTTATTTTAACTTTTGTTATCATACCTGTTTGAGAAAACGACTAGATTGAATCTTAGTAATATTGTTGCGGCTATTGTTATTCATGTTTTTATTGCTATTGATATTAAGAATAATTTAAAATTATGTTTACTTCAGTTGTATGTATTTATGAATTATATTTACGCGTATGGATAGAATTTTATAGAACGAGTTCAAAATCTAAAAATTTATGCATTTGATCATAATTATCAAGGGCATATCATGACAAAATCCATTTACGCAACATGTAAAAAAACAGCGTAAATTTCACCTATTTTTAGAAATGGTATTTACTGGCTATGTGACTGGAATGTGATTGTTTACATAGGTTTATTTATAGACATACTGGGATTTGAGAATCACTTAAGATATTAATTCCAATCCTTGATTACAAAAATGTGCATATTACCTTATCTATTTAAAGTTTGTTTACCTAAGAATGGCCAGAGTAAGGCACACAATAGTTTGCAGACTTTCAGATGAATGGAAGTCCATGGCTAGTAGCTGTCTGGAGAATATATAGTAGCCCTTTAGTTTAAAAAGGTCACAAAGAATTATTTATTCAGTATAATTTAATAATGTAAATAAATATGTAATATAGTAAAGATATTTTATACAGTGCCCAGACTTAATTTTTTTTTTTTTAATCAGAGGATTGTACACTTGTATACCCTAACATATTGATGATTGGTAGTGGGTAGAGGAGAGTAGGGAAAAGCAGCTTACCATGGTTCTTCCTCTTCAAAATCATACCTACATCCTTCTACGAAAACAATACAATTTAAAATTTGAATAGACAGATCTTTTTGTTTCAAAGAAATTCAGGTACCTTGGGTGCTATTCTTATCTATATAATAGGATATTATCTTAACACATTAGGCCTATATTGGTATTTCGGCCTTGGAGGCTAGTGTTGTTATTATAACACATTAAAAGTCTATTTTGCTGCTCTTCAGATGTGTCAACAAATGGTAATGAATTGTTTGTTTTCTTTGAGAGCTTATATTTTCCTGAAATAGATCCATTAGCCAAGGGGCGTGAAAGAGTGTGAAAAAGTCAATAAGCGGGACGTTCGTGCTGTAGGTGTACAATTCAGGATCGCAGTATATTCATGCTGTTCATGATGACATGTTGTGATAGGGCTACGAAACATGCGAGCCACTGTGGGACAAAAAGAAGCAAATGCATCCTAAGAATAAAGAAATAAATGATTTTTTAAAACAAATAAATGTATAAATAAGTAGATCATTAACAACATGTGTTTGCTGTGTGAATAATACAAATCCACATTGAGAAAATAAAAATTTAATTATATTATTGAATTAATATTTTTACTGGAAATTTATATTTTATGTTTGTATGTACTTTATTAGTTTTTTCTGCTTTTTTTTAAATTTTTCTTTGTCGTGTGCAATTCTGTATTATTTCATTATTGTTGTTGGTCTTTAAGTTCATATTTTATGCAAATTGCAATGAAGTTGATTGTATTTGTATTCAAGATAACCTTCTGCAGGAGTGGCTCATATATGTAATGGTTAACCGTGTAATGTATAATGATAATAGTAAGGCCTAAGCAATGTCAAGTGGCAGGGCCAGTGTCAGTGGGGAATGGGCACCATCTTTTAGAAAAGTTGAGAACACTTCTTGTGTTTGAAATAATGGTCTATGAATGTTAAAGAACATAGTTTACCCTTTGGAAAAGAGCAACAAACTGTTTGTTGTTTTTTTTTTATAAGAACACAGAGGCCGAAATTGCTTAAAAAATAAGAACAAAGTAAGAACTCCTTGTGTGCAGTATGTGTGACTATGTAATACCTTCAATAATGCAGTATTGGTGTACCTACCTGTCATTTGGGGCCATTTTTACCAGGGAATTTTTTCTGTGGCCATTTTTTAGGGGCCTTTTATTCAGGGACCATTTTTTGCCAGGGCCACCTTTACCTAAATTCCAGTACGGTGTATAATGCTGTACAATAATAATTTTTTTATGTTTGAAAAGTGTGTAACTTAAGAACAAAATAAGGAAATTTTTTTACTGGTTCTTATTAAAAAAAAAAAAAGTACTGGAAATATGTTTTCAAACTTTCCATGTGTTCCTCATCTGTTTCCTACCAACAAAAAATCCAGTGTACGCCCAGTCGGAAGCTATAGGCAGGCTATGGTGCAATACATGTACGAATTGTTTTTCCTTTCAATAACAGGTGATAATAGTCATTTTAGTTAATACTATTAACATTCACTAATGACCAGAACGACTATACTAAATGATGTCAAAAGGATTAATAGAATACGTGTTTTGTATTTATTATTAGCTGCTGTTAATACACTAGCACTATTTTAGAGATAAATATTATTGACATTCATTTGATAATGAATACAACACCACCTTTTTTTTTTAAGTTGATTGTTTTTGTAAATTTTGTACTTTTTGACCCTTTTTATCATGTTTTAACTCTTGTATTTCTTGGCACCATACTGTTTTGTTCAGTTGACATCAATTCAAGAATGAATGTACTATTTAACGTATGTCTAGTTCTTTAGAACTTAGAACAACTCATCAGATCCACAATATAGTAAAGTATTACGTACATCAACACTTAAAGTCAGGCTCCGGAGGAAAAAAATTTTTTGATATGTTGTAGAACTGATTTTTCTAAGACAGAAAAAAGTTGTTTGATGAAAAACTGGGGAACGGTGAATGAGATACAGATTTTTTAATATTTAAAAACTGGGGGAAAAAGGGGCGTAACTGCCCATTTTTACGCCTTATTTTACTACAACATATCAAAAATTTTTTTTCCTCCGGAGCCTGACTAAGTTTTTAACTGCCCTTGAATGCTATTCTACTCTTGTTGAATTTCTGCTCCAATTTTCTTCATACAGAAATGTTGTGTGGCCCAATTAGGGCCTTAAATGGGCCGCGTAGCTCCTTGTAAGCTAATCAAAGGTGCTAGCAATCATCGAGGATTATAAAGGAAGGGAAACAGATGTGATACACGTAGTAATTACAGGAAAACGACCAATGTGGTGACAGCCAAAAAATGCAAGGCATATCCATATTTCGCATTTTTCTTCTGAATTTAGATTTTCTGATTATCTTTTTAAACAGATTACCTTTCATGTTTTGAAAGAGCAGCTCTTTAGGTCAACTTCCGGAAGATATTGGTCGGTAGGTTCAACGTTCTTACAGTCTGTGAATAGATCAGTATGACTCCACAGTTATGTGAACTATATACTGTACATTGTAGATAGATGTATATACTTTTTTTAGTTTTGTATTTAATATACAGTATATATATATATATATATATATATTATATATATATAATCTCTTAACCTCTTAACTACAACTCTCAATTAATATTAATACCACTGTTTAAAGTTTAATATCTTCCTCTATATATTTCTGGAATGATTTCATAATTAAAATAAATAATTATTCATTAAAAATATCTTGAATTAGATCAGTGCCCTCCTTTTACTGTCGACACTTTTAATATCATCCGGAGCTAGCTTCAAAGTATTGTTCGTTACATACCACCTGTCGTATCGCTTCTGAAACTCTACCCTACATAAGCATGTTCTCCCGGTCCACCCTGATAGCTAGGCCACCCCTCAGGCTATGATCCAGCAGGCTAGCGAACAGCAGTTGCCAAGGTTAGGTATTTTATAATGATGCTTGTTCATTATATTATTGAACATTATTTGTAGTGGTGTTTAGTGTCAAGGTCTTTGTTTAACTGGGTATGTTTAAGTTGCAGCTGGTCTCTATAAGTAAAAAATCTAATTTGTTTTCTTTGGAACGGAAGTATCAAATTAATTTTTTTACTCTTGAATCAAAAGGAGAAAGTAAGGCAACAAATGTTTCTTTCCTAGATATTTACCGTATATTATTATTATATACACAGATAAATAAAGATAAATATATATGAAATTTTGTATCGATTAAATTATTTTTGGTGCTAGAACTAACATACACATAAACCAATGCCAGTATCTCCATCACATAATTTTTGGCAACATGGTTGCAATAATTTCCTGTGTTATTAACAAAATTGACAACAAATTTCTATTAGCTATTATCATTTAATTACCAATAATCATCAAAAATGTTAATAGCTCCCTAATGTAAATTATTCAATAATGTATTATGCCCTACTTTTTGAGTCTATTTATAAGCAGTTGCGTGGGTTAAGCCATTGATTCGGGCATGATTCGGGTAATCTACCTTTCTTTTTTTTTTCCCTCCTCAAATATTTGTGTTTATTTACCTGCGTTCCTCATTTTTGTTTATGCATGGAGCTAAAATAGCTGCATTATAGGTCTTAAAATGTTCTGCTTGTCCCCCCTGTACTTAACTATAGGGACTATGACAAAATCAGTGAAAAACAATGGCATTATAGCTATACCAACTACACTAACTTACTTGTATGTTACAAAGTTAATGAGGTGGCATTGGAATTTATCAAATTGATTATGTTAATTCTTTAATACTTTCTAACAATCAACATTCTACAATCAGCCACTGTAAGTTAATCTTTGTTTTTACATATTTACTCCGGCAGATTAAGGAATAAATGGATGGAATTAATTTCTGCCATAATCACTAACATGCTCTTGTTGACTGCATTGTTTTTACAATTTAGCATTTTGTACTCTATATTTTTGCAATCCTTTAGATTTTACAAACTACGGGGTGGTTGGCTTACTTGTAGTACCTGAAGCCACATTTTAGGCATCTATCTTAATCGTGGTTCATCTAGGTTTTTATTGGATTTCAATTAATCGAGCAAAGTTATTTAGCAACTTCTATACAGATAGTTTCTTGAACTTCTATTTCAATGAATTCACCAATAATTAATAAAGCTTTTAATGGACTTTAAAACTTTGGATTTATGTGCTGTAATACCGCAAAAATGCAGTCAGGATAAATCGAGTTGGCGTTATTGCACAATTATAGTTTACTGTGTGCAATTGCGAGCATTACAGAACTTCCATTTATTAGCTTTGAAAATTTCTAAATTACAATTATTTAATTGAATTTTACTTTTAAAAATTGTTGTTTGCCTAACCCTCTTCTATTGTGAAAGTTAAGAATTATAGAATGTCCTAATAGACAAAACTGTGAAATTTTCATGATGTAAGTATTTATGGGGCTTACAAGTATACTCCTTACTTAAAAATACTTTTATAGTGGTGTAGCCAGAACATTTCTGCAGGGGGCTAGTGTGGGTCCGTGATATTATGTGGGGGTGGGTGGACAAGTGTTCTGATCGAAGCGAGAAACCAAATGCTGTGGGCCACGAAGAGCCCCTGATAGGCGTCCAGGGGCGAACCAGTCGGTGGGGGGGGGGGGAAGGCCAAAATCTGGGGGATCTGGTCCCCCTTGGCTACACCACTGTTTGTTCCTGTCATAACTGACTGCTTGAGGATACTGTGATGCAATGCTAATCAGGTGGTGTTGACTTCCCGAAGAGAATGAGTTCAACTGATATTTGGTTTTACTTGTTGTCTTGAATCTTCCATTTTTGCTTGCATTATTAATTTTCCCGTAGCAATAACAGTAGTGATGTGTCAAAATGATATTATGTTATATATGACTTAGGCCTTATTATTTCATGTTATGAAAGAAAGTTTAACAACTTGACATCCACATTTCAACAAACCATCACGTTTCGCTTAGTAGCAGCTGTCAAGTAAACATTAAATACAACGTAACAAAATGGACCCCGCATCTGAAAAAGCCTGAAGGGCGTGCCCACATGGTGAGTGTTTTGGACTAACTATCAGCTGTCAAGACCACATAGTTTTTATGTACTTATACCGGTGTATATATTTTTTTCACATGGGTTGTTTTCCTCAGTTTTATAATTTCTTAGGCACATATGAAAATAGTTAGTTAACTTTTGTTAACATTTATTTTACTTTATGAGTAAATTTTACAAATATGTGCAAGTATGCAGACTATGGAGATGATCTATAATTTGCTCTCTAGGAGTATTTTTCCAATTGCAATAACCACAATCTCATACTTTTAACAGACTTTATAAATAAAAACCAATACTGATGATAATAAAAAAAGATCATAAAGATTAGTGTAATAATACACTTTAATATATCTGATCAAATATGCAGTCATTATTTCACCATTGTAAAGTACTGTAACTCACACGTAGGCCAGAGTCATAACTAGGCCAGAATTCTAGTTTAGATTAAAAAGATTACCCTGTGTCATATGTTAGCACTTTTCAGTGATTGTCGTAATTGCGGCGAACCATTTCATAAGCATTATCTTGTGTACTGGTATACCTCTAGATTTTAGTAGAACATGTGCAAAACGAAAATAGTCATTGAGTCAGTACCACGATTGATATGGGACTAGATGTCGGGATCAGAAAGATGAATTGTGGTGTAACAAATCTTTTTAGGAAGTATTATTTTTAGGTAAATTCATATGATTTGGTATCATTTTGATGTTGAGACCAACATATTTGATCTTGATGTACCAGCTTTCCAGATTAAAAGTACATTGTGGTGGAAAAAGTTATATCCCTTAGAGAATTGGCTATGTCTGTGGTGTATTCACATGATTCTGAGATCCTTTGAAATTATTCCTAAAATCAACCTGTGGAATCGTACCTTTCACTACATGTCTGGATTAAAAGGACATATTGTGGTAGATTCCCGGAAAAAGAAGCAATTTTTTTGATGAATTCATATGATTTTATCATCAATCAATAAATCAATCAATCAATTTTGTCATATTAGATACAATCTGTGTTCTGTGAGTAAAATCAGTCTTTTATATCATGACTACAGTGGTACAAATTTTTTTTATAAGAATCAGTAACAATGTTGCCCAGACTCAGTGTTCTTATTTTTTTAACGATTTCAGGCTCAAATTGTTCTTATTTTGTTCTTAGTTTTTCACACTTTACAAACATGGAAAATGATTATTGTACAGCAGAATTACTGTGTTATATTATAGAGGGTATTACATAGTCACATCTACTGCAAACATGGTACGGATAAGATATGTTGGTTTTCTTCTTTTTAAAAAAAATAAAAACCTCATTTGACATTTTACCTCAGCCTCAATGTGTTCTTATATTTTTCTTAATTTTTTGGCAATTTCAGCCACAATGTTCTTATAAAATGTGTTTTAATTTTTTAAAAAAGATTCTTGCAAAGATTCAGAAGATCATGTAGCCCACGAATATAGGTATAAACTTATACATTTTGTAAACTACGCAATTAGAAATAAATATTACAGTATTATCAAAGATCATAAAAGTAGTAGTGGGTCTAACATTTAGACAAAAAACGGTTTTACCATCCTCTTTTTCCAAAAAAAAAACATGTTTATTTCTAGGATTTATCTTGTATTATTATCAGTTTGATCACCCAGATCACACTATACGTGTGAATATGTAGGAAGACCACATGATACATCACTAATACATACTTTCATGTATGGCTCACTAGTTGTATACTTTAAAGCTTTGGTTTATGATTGGTGCATTGCCAATGTATTCACTACAAAATTGTTTATGCTTTGTTTAATTGCCTATTGGTTAATTTCACTTTCCATACTCAGCAATATACGTTAATCAGTCTTGGCAAGCTGTAAAAATCGGTCTTATGGAAAAGGTATGTTATGCTTTGATAATGTATTACGATGGGTCTTTAGAAAAATGATTGATAATAAGAATTCTGAATTTTACAGCAGGAAATGTTTTGCAAAGAAAAGATAGACAATAAAATTATGTTGTGTTTGTAAACATGTTCCAATTTATATTAAATTAAATTATATTTCCACGATACATGTACAATACTCATTTTAACCATTGACACTTTCAGTAACTTCTCCCATTTGACGTCCCCTTGAATGACTATATCACGGTTGTGTCTAGATATTTAATTATCTTAACTTTTGTTATTTCTTTTGATGGCAGGCTCAAATCAAGCAACATGTTTTCATTCATGTCAAATTCAATGACATACACATAGTAGCATTTTCCAATGTTAAATATGTTTTTCCTTCATTAAGGAAATATTTTGTATATGATTTGCAACCATTGTTTTTATGTTGGTACTGACTTTGGAACAGATTCAGATTCAATTTTATTTGTCCATTATGGAAATAGCAGTGTGTACACTAATATTTTATAAGAAACGTTTGTTCCATATAGATATAATATACAGTACATTAAAATGGCAAGTGAAATACTTAAAATGAAAACAACTCCAAAATGCTTCAGTACTGAAAATGTCATTCACTACTGAACTAAAAATTTAATTCCGGTATATAGGAACAATTTTGTGTGTACATGTTTAGAAACTGTATTATTTCTTCATCCCAATTTGTGAGGAAAAAAATATTTTTATAATTTACTTTAAAAAATAAGATTAAACAATTCAAATATGCCTATTGAAGTAATACTTTCAACTTAATGCAGTTAGTAATTTATCTATAAGTTTTTAATGCTTTTAATGACATTTTTAATTACTCAATAGCTTAATATACAAATTATTTTTAAAGCTTTTAATGACGTTTTGATTACTCAATAGCTTAATATACAAGTTATTTATTATCGAAGCAGTTTGGCACTGTGTGAATGGTTTGGTTTTCCAACCTCGAGGTCGGGGTTTCAATCCCTCCCTGTGCATTTTGCTTGTGTCCTTGTGAAAGGAACTTTATCTGCATTGCTTCTCTTCACCCAGGAGTTAAAATTGGTACCTGGTGGGGTTGCCTGCTACTGTACCAATATGACAGCAACACTTAAGCATGTGGACTCAATGACCAGGGACAACAAAGCGCTTTGTAACCTAACGGAATAGGCGCTATATAAATACTAAAAAATAACAAAATAACAAATAAATTATTTATTAAAGCTTTTAATGAAGTTAATGGATTTATTACAACAAATTAAACATTTTTATTAGCTCAGCTCATAACTTAAATATTTTATAATTAAAGTGAATACAGCAAAAAAATGACTAAGTATCTCAAGAAGTCTGTAGTTTTCTACTTGTCTACAATCCTTCCACCTTAACTGACTAGACAATATTCTGCTCTTCCTTATCCAATCAGATGCTCGTAAAATTCTCATCAGCCAACAATTTCAAATGCATTCTGTGACTAATGATGATAATTGTATTTTGTTTTTGTTGACACTTTCAAGCTGACGATCTGTTTATAGTAACTCAACTACTTGAGAAACTAAATTAATATAATCACTCCCAATTATAGCAAATGGCCGTCTTATTTAATTGGTTGGAAGCTGTTGGTTATAACTGACTTTGGCTGTTTACGCTAAACCTATGGTATTGATGGACTAGTAAGGAAATTTATGAACACTTTCTTATAATAATTGTTTTTCTATTTATAATTTCTTTAATTGTCATAGATAATTTTATACTTTTTAAGATGATTTTCATATATTAAAACATGTAAAGATATATGGTAAATGCATATCCAATCAATTAACAGATTAGTTGTATCAGCATTCCTTTATTACTTGCATAGTTGGAATTTAAGGAGTTTGGAGTGAAATCAGAAAACTGACTTGCACCTACATAATAGGCCTACAGCAGTAAATTACAAAATTTTCTCAATACTATGAAAATCAGGATGTTTGTTCAACAAAGCAGATCATTTTTGTACTACTGTCAGGATGATAATCCTTTTGGTAACAAACAAAAAAAATCCATATTACACAATCCATTATTTATTGCATCACTCCTCTTCCCTTTACCAGTGGATTATCTGCACAAATGCTTTTAAAAGATGCACTTCCGTATGCAAGTTGCAATCAACATTAGGCCCAATAAAAAATTTTATTAGTTTATCACCCCTGCGCGCATGTCTTCTATGGTACTGGAAAAAAAAAATTGAAAAAAAGAGTGTCTTTTTTGGAAATGTTCTTTTTTTAAAAATTTTATTTATTTATATTTTTCTTTTATTTTATTAAATAGTTAGTAGATATTGTTTGCATTATCTCAATCATGTTTTACTTTGAATATCAATGCACCAGCAAACAACACAAGGGTGATATTTGGCTTTAGCAAAATAAAAAATTAAAAAAGCCTCCCTCCCTCATCACTTTTTCTGCCCAGATAGGGTGATAAACTAATAATATTTTTTATAGGGCCTTATCAGGCACTTACCATACATTCTTAAGTATAAGGCGATCTGCGTAAGACCTAAGTTTGAGAAATTTTTGGATGATTTTTGTATGTCGGCGTATAAAGACGACCCCCTCCCCTCCCCACCCTGTTTCACCTTCAGAATTCCTACTTTGCTGCTTATTATGGTCTTCATACTGCATCTAGCTGACTAAAAATGGAGCCCATTCTTTGATCATAGTTTGCTATCTTTAGACTCATCTTATACACAAGAATGTATGGTAACCAAAATTTAATGAAAAACTGTTGTATTGATTAGTGAAATATATAATAAAATAAAATACTTCAATTGTTTAAATGTATCATTTAAAGTTGATTATTATTTTTAAAAAAATTCTTTTTATTATGACATCATTGCTTGCTTTCAAGGCAGAGTGTCAGCTAATGAGGTCATTAATTTGTCTTGTCTGCCCTGGATTATCTTGCCGCATTTTTCATAATGACATCATTTTTGGGCATCTTAGATGCGGAACAAAGTGGGATGCCTTGACCCATGCCAATTGGTCAAGAGGATATGCCTCAAATATTACAGAAAATACCTACTTCATTCAAGGTAAATGACCAATTGTTTAATTATAATACAAATGAAAATCATGATAATGGGCATTTTTGGATAATGCTTCTTTAGATGCAATAGAAATCTATGCCATCACCAGCATGAAATCTTGCGAGAATTGCTTATGACCTTTGCTGTGTAAACAAAAAAACTGGTATCGCCAGCTTAAAACCTCAAATTTGCCGTATTTATGGCGAGCCGAGTTGTCATTTAATCGTAAATAGAGATATCTTAGTTTTAAATAGAGATATCTTAGTTTTTAATAGAGATATCTCTATTTATGATTAAATGACAACTCGGCTCGCCATACGTATTGGTGCTATGTCCAATGGGTCGTAATCTTTTCTGATGAATATCGAAGATATATGCAATAAAAGAAATTAAACATGTGTTAGGAGAATCATAACTTTATGCACACATTTAATGTAAATGATAAATATAGAATTTTATTGTTCAGATTTATATACAACACAGTTCATTTTTAAAGCAATTAATTGTGAAATAATCCACTTAAATGCTTTTTACATTACATTTCATTAAATTACTATTTATGAAACAACTGTTCTGTGATGACAATGTTTATTGGCTTGATGATGTCATAGCTTTCGTCATATCGTCTGCAATGGATTAGCAGCTGTACTTTTCCCAATGACATCACAATGATTTTGACATCATTGATGAGAATTGAAACCTTAAGTCATGAACCTTTAATCCTAGATGAGAGGATATGCCTCAGTGTTATACAAAATATCAACTGCACTCCAAGGTTGAAAATACTATTGTTATTGGTGTATATTAATTAAAGTCCTGTATATGCAGTCACTGTATAGTTGAAAGTGAATGTGTTCTCGTAAAAATATCACTGAAAGTTTTCTTGTAAAAATATCACCTTTTCAGCTAATAGAACTGTGATGCTACCCTACCTATTTTATTTTAGAATTATAATTACAAAGGCTTTTTATTATTTAATAATATATCATTTATTTCACCAGTTAAAAATGAACAAAAATGTGTGGGTGACTGGCCGGATTGGCCAAAAGCAACACAACATCTACGTTTTAGGTTTACGTAGGTATATCCTGCAAAGGACCTAATAGTCTGTAAGAACAGGGTAATAGGGGCTGTATGGACCAGTACAATGGGGTAACCCCCTACTCATCTCAAAAGATGTACTAGGTTCTGTAAAGTGCACATGACCCAATTGTGTAAACTGGGTCTACGCTTTAGTCCTTATCCGAGAGGACTTGTTCACCACCAGAACCACAGGGGAGCATGTCACAGGACTACGCTTTAGTCCTTATCCGAGAGGACTTGTTCACCACCAGAACCACAGGGGAGCATGTCACAGGACTCTCCTGACCAACAATGATTTTTGTACTGTAGTTTAGCTTAGTAAACAAATTGAACAAGCTAATAAGAAAGAAATATTCCAGGCCTTAGTTCCCATGTGCTTTTATTTGTTGCATGTAATTTCTAGCAAAGATGTTAATGTAAGCCTATGCTTATTTCTCGGCATTCTCTGGGTAATATAAATAATAATAATCATAGGTCTAGATTTGTAAGCTTGTCATGAGGAAGTAACCCATGCCAAAATTTAAGCATTACCATCAAACTTCCCACCTCTATTTCCTGTTTTCAGCATGCTGTTCATCAACTGTTTTATAGCCATTCAATATTTCTAAGAATTAAACCTTCTAATATAATTATGTTGACACAAGGAAACATTGAATTTAATAGACTTAAAATAATCTTGGCTAAGAAATAAGGTGTTTTTCTCTTTACAGTGTCAATTATGATGATTGTTCAAAATGTATTAGGATTTATAGATTCTACCATTATCAATATCTGGTTGGGAAATCCCTCGGAAAGTGATTAGGTTCACTGTTCGAGTCCCCAGGCCAGCATTTGTGACATATTAGTTTGTTTTGGGTGTTTTTGCTTGTATGTTGTTTTTTCTGAAATAAATTGAATTGAATTGACTTGAATCACTAACAAGTTTTAATTCTGTTGAAGTGAGTAGTTCTATTTATTTATTTATTTCAAAAATCATCCAACAGCGGAAGCCAATTACAGGATGTCTTATAATACATATAAATATATAGAAAAATACAAACAAGTGAAAGATAAATTGATAAATAACATTACAGTATAAAAAGGAAAAGAGAAATTTACAAATATATTGCGAGAAATTACATCAAAATTATAAATTGATTAATTAAATTACAGTATGAAATGAAATAGAGAAATTTACAAGAAAATTGCACAAAATTACATCTTAGACATCTTACACATTTGTTTTGGGATAATTTGAATCACTATTTTTATAGACAGTACATCCATTACATGCCAGTTATAAATCCAGTTGATGGACCCCTCCCCCTCCCCACAGACCCTTTCTCACAGCAGTGGCCGTAATTAACTAACACTTAAGATTGGTGAGAAGCTGTTCGAGTCCACAATAGGTAAGGAAATATCCCCACCCTCTCTCCTAGGACCATAGGTCTCCTCCTTTCCAAAGGACCATAGGTCATTGATTGTTATTTATTGTCATCAACATCATTATAACCATCATCTTCACCATTATAATCATCATCATCATGCTTTAGCAATGAGCAGTAACATTTTAATTTTCTATTAAATTTGAAATTAAATATTACAATCTTAATTTATTATTAGTTTCATTTATTTGAAGATAATATATGTACACTTTACAACTTTGACCTAGGCCTATATCAGCCTATTATTTATATTTTACAGTAGTTCAAAAATATTTTATTAAATAAGAATTTATGACTATCTAGGTACTCTAGTATCTATGGCTATAGTAGATAAAAATATACCCCCTGAAGATTTTAGATTTATTTACCAAAAAAAAAACATGTATATGATTTATTTAAATGTTTAGGTTTATGGATATATATGATGTCATATAGTTTCAAATAATTGATTATAGTTTTAACATTAGTAAAATTCCATAATCTACTAGGTCCTATATAATAGATTTATTTTCTACTATATAAGTTTTCCTCAATAACAGGTGGTTGAGGAGGTGGTCTATGGAATATCATTGGTGTTAGTTATGTTGGTGATGTCAGAGAAAATAGATAGTTCTTCTGGGAGTTTTAAAATAATGGTAATAAAAACTTTGTGTTGGTCTATTTAGTTTTATAGACTAGTTTTGCCCATATTTGGCATTGTAAAGCAAGGAATGATTCAAACAAAAGCCCACCTACAATATCTTCGCACATTATCCTCATAACATCACATACTTAAATAAATTAACCAACACAATGGTATCATTTTACAAGGAACTCTCATTCATTGGCATCATAATTGACATTGAAGCTGTAAATCATTCAGATGAAAACTGGTAAACATCCTAAATTCCTCATCCAGAGGTGACGGAACTAGGGGGTGCAGTGTTATGGAGAGTAATGTGTGACCGGAAATGGTCTGCAGTCAGTTGGTTGTTACCATGCGCCAGTGATGTTGGAGTATATAGTACAGCAATATGAAACTATAATAATATTAGGCCTAATGAATGAATAAAGTTCAGTTTGTCGGGTAGTGAAATGATTATTTCACATTTTAAGTGCTCCCTAAATTCATAAGTGTAAGCTAAATTACGGTGATTAATTTAATTAGCGAAGATATGGAGACAATTATTTCGAATCCCTCTTTCCAAGAGGGGATGCAATGCTTTGTGAAAATGAGTACGCCGCGGTACTCATTTTCACAAAGAAATACACACAACTGGTTAACTAACAATTATGTCAATGTTAAATGAACACCTGGGAAGGAAGGTGCAATCACGTTGTTACCTAGCAAACGTCTGTACTGTATGGGGGAGGGGCTGCTGATGTACTGTGTAGCGGGGGACGATGAGGCATAAGACTAGGCCTAGGCCTAACTAAGACAGTGGA
>NW_022713615.1:800329-800539 GCF_011630105.1 Anneissia japonica
GAGAGTACACTTTCGGAAGAAATAAATTAAAATAAGAAAAAAAAATAACTAAGAATAATTCATTTGCAGAGGTACCTTGTTTAAGTATTATACAATGCTAACAATGCGGCTCTTGTAGCCCTGGCTTGAGCAAGGCATCCATGTACAAAGCAGTGGTGTTTGTTTATCCATGAAAAAAGCAGTAAGCACGCCACCGCCTTACTAGGAAAA
>NW_022713615.1:800898-835061 GCF_011630105.1 Anneissia japonica
ACTACAAAGTTTATGGGCGTAAATTCCCTTAATAAGGGTTGCACAATCTCCTTGCCATACAAATTACAGCTCCCACTGACGTCTCAGTCGAGAAATACGGGTAGCTGAAGTTTTTCTCGCAAATCTGACTACAAAACCATATCCAAATTTCACGTTCCACTTTTGGGCCTGAATTGTGCTTCGCACTCGCCGCTGAGGGCGGCATTCCGGGAAACCTGCGTCCAGATCGTAAAATACAGGCAGATCTGCATTACTCAAAGTAATTATTTAAAAAACATATAAGATACATTTTACACTTTCATATTTCGCTGTTATTATTAGTTCTATTTTATTACAACATATAAAAAAGGGGAAAATATTGTATACCAATGTTTTTAGAATATGAATGCAGGTCTCTCTAATTAAAGACCATGTATCTCCCATTTAAGACCACTTTCTGTGGTCCCAAATTAACAAATGTCTTTTATTTTATTTTTCTAATTAGAGACCAAAGCTGCTAAAGACCACAGGAACCCTGGTTCTAAAAGCGGTCTTTAATTGGAGGCAGAAATGTATAATGATGATATATAATACCTTACAGACAAATATACATTTTTTCACTTTAATAGGAATCAATTCATAATTTCTTGTGGACCTTATCAACATTTTTCCCACAGTTTGTCTTTGTATTATAGTAGGAATAATTTAAAAAGGATTTTCCCCTTATTTGGCCTTTAACAACAATATAAAGACACAGGAAAAATCTTTCCCTATTGGAACCAATCCATTTTCAGATGGGATCTATGGGAAGCAATAATCCCCAGATATAGTAATAGGAATAATTTAAAGAGGATTTTCCTGGTATTTTTTCCCCTTTTTGACCTTCAAAAACAGCAGCAACAGAGAAAGCAGAAACCAAATCCTATTTTGTAGATAGGAATTCCAAACTGCTATTCCCACTTTGCTGTGGTAAAACAGATGTTTTCCTGGGAGTAATCATTTAAACCCTTCTTTTGACCTCATCAAATACGAAAACTGGGAAAGAAGCATACACAGGAAAAGAAATAGGGATACTGTCCATTTGAATTGCTTTAACCTCAATTAAAGTTTATTTTAATTTGCTGATATCTCAACTGCATGGCACTAAATATAACTTTGATAATCAGGACAGCATTAATAATATTCATGTCTTAAAGGCAGAGCCTGCATAACTCAAAATAATAATAATCAAAACAAATATAAGATACATTAATATACTTTCATATTCTGTTATTAGTTTTATTGTACAGTACTGCAACAACAAAAAATATATGAATATAATATTATATGAATATAATGATTAGGGCCTATATATTTAGATAAATATACTATTTCTTATTTTTCCCTTAGGAATCAATCCATAATTTCTGGTTGAACTTATCCAACTTTTCCCACAGTTCATTTTTGTATAAGGATTAATTTAAAGATGGTTTTCCTTATTTGTCTTTCAAAAACAGTAGCAACATAAGAAACCAGGGAAAATCATTTCTTACTGGAACCAATCCATTTTTTAGATGGAAATACCAAATCGCTATCCCACAGTTTTGCTGTATTAAAACAGATTTTTTTCTGGGAAATATTCCTTTAATGTCTGCTTTGACCTGCTCATCAAATACGAAAACAAGGAAAGGAGCATACTCAGGAAAAGCAATAAGGACTGTACATTTGAATTGCTTTAACCTCAGCTTAATTTTATTTAAATTTCCGATTTGTCAATTGCATGGTACTAAATATAACTTTCTTAATATGTTTCTTCCAAAAAAAATGTTCAGTAACGTTTGTTGTTCTTTTTTTAGTTGATTTCTGCTTCTGGGTTTTGAATAATTTTGTTTCCCAAAATCCCAACCTATGAAATGTGGGTCATTCTGAAGTGAAGCAATTCAATAATGGTCATGTAATCTTATGACAACAAACATCTGCTGGGTGGTCAATGATGTCACTCATTTATAGGTCATCCGATACTGATGACATCAGTTGTGATGTCATCAGTGATGTCATCAGTTGTGGTCAACAAGAAACTATTTGGAAGTTTGACATAGAAAAATATTTCTACTTTTACATTGTTGTGAATTTAGTGAAAAGGAACAATTTTTTTAAAAATCCAACATATAGGATGTTTTACATGCATATAGAAAGTTAAACTGTACCCTTTTTATTAATGATTAAGGTGTCAATACAGATTCTTTTAAGTAAGCTTATTATCTCTTTCTAATTAACTAAAGAAATATAATGATTTAATACAACTGCTTACTTAAAAAGTAAGTAAGCTTCTAGTGGAAAATTGAAACAATAAATAAATTCCTCTGCAATTAACAGGTGCACATAAGAGTTTTTATACCAGGGCCCATAAATTGCTTAATCAAGTTAAAGATGTTCATAGTAATGTGTAAATACTTTTAAATTAATTAATGTAAACAAAAAGTTAAAAATAATTTTAAAAAATAAATTTAAAAAAAAAATGTTTTATTTAAAAAATATAAAATCTAAGAAGCAGTTAATTTAAGTTTGATTCTGCTGTCCTACACAAGGAGTAAAAATCTATAAATGAGCAAAAACTGTATTCTTTGTAAAACTAAAACAAAAGTGACTCCAGAGAATAGAGAATGGCCTCACTTTCTCTATTTGGAGTCACTTTTGTCTTATTTTGTTTCAACATAGTCAGTGCACCTTTAGGTTTTATTATTTGTTGGACATTATAACCTATTTTTTATGTTTAATATTATTAAACATATTATTTATTATTATTATTATATTTTATTAGAACATGTTCATTGCACATTTTGGTTTTATTATTTGTTGAAAGTTTATAATCTATTTTATATGTTTGTGTTAAAATAGAGTTTATTATTATTACTTTATTATACAAGATATTTGAAAAAACAAAATTTTTATTCCAATGAATCATCTAAAAAATAAACGTTGTTTCCTCCTGGTTGTTGTTTTGCGGTTACCTACTTGTATCTCAAGCAGTTTGTTTATTTTCTTTCCTGAACCAAACTTACATGAAAATAGTTTCTATGTAAATTGGAAACGTGTGGAATGTTTGTATCATTGTTCAGTGATGTGTCAGAAGAAAATTGATTCCAGAGGGCTCTAGGAAAACTTTAATGAAATGCAGATTTTCAGTTTTTCATATTTTTATAAATTATTTCTCAATAAAATTGTCTGACACTGGTCATACTTGTTTTTCTTTTCTCTTTTAAATGTTTAAATTTTAATCTATTTAATACTGAATATAGTTTAGTTCTGTGATGGAAAAAATATATGGCCATTTGGAAAAACAGTATTTTGTAGGCCAAATTGATAATATATCTATTCAAAAGAAAGAATAGAAAGTCAATAAATCTGAGCATCATGGTATTTATTTAGTGTACTTAACTGATATCAACCTAAAATGTTAGTTATCATTGCTGTACTTTGTTTTTTAGCTATTCTTTTGGATACGAGGAAAGTTGCATCCTTTCTGAAAATTCTTTTGGAAAGTGTAGGTAGTATAATAGTTTTGACTTGAAGTTGTATAGGGAGGGTGGGTACGCACACCACTGCTCAAGGTATGATGCATTTTTTATCCTAGCAATAATATTAATTCAGAAATTGTCAAGTAAATACTATCATTTATATTTATAGTCCGTTGTTTAATGATTCCTGGTAAACAGGCAAAAAGTCTATGCACTATTCCCACCAGATTTTAAAATTTATCAAAAGGAATGCAAAAGTTTAGAAAGTGTTCCACTGGGAGTAAGATACGTTTGTTCCGTTTTGTGTCTTGTTATTTGTAACAAATCTCGTAAAGTTTATTCAGTCACAATGCCTGATTGAGATAGGGTACACTGTGAGACATTTTCAGAAGTGACAGTTTTAACCCGTATCATAGTTCATGATGTCACAGTGACGTCATAATAGAAGCTCTCTTGCCTTGTTTACTTAACCTGGGAATCTAATTATAGCGAGATTGTTTTATGTGGGTGGTGCATTTATGGTAATTAACGTTTTTATAAAAGACAAATATGACTTCCTGTTGTGTAATGATGTTGATTTTATGATGATGTCATATGTTAGTTTTTGTTACAAACTTTCAGTAATGCTGATGTGCATATGAAAATACTGAAGCTGTCAAATTTGACTGAGAGACAGCCGAGCTGCTCTCCTCCCAGTCTGTAGACAGAGGGCAGTGCAGCCCACATGGTAATGCTAAATCATGAAGTGCAAAGGAACTCAATAACTTCCTGTCTGATAGTGATAAACTTTTTGATACATTTTATTGAGAAAAGTTGGGTGGGAGTTGAAGGCTTTAAACAAATGTTCTCCCTTTGTCTGGTTCATGGCTGTACATTGATCTATTCAACCTCCATTTTTTCAACTAGTCTTCTATTACCATTCTGCAGGTTTTTTAGTTGTCGGACCCAATTAATTTGCTTATCCAAATAATGTTATTTTGGTTGCCAATCCCTAATGTTGTGGTCTAATAGCGCAATTTGGGCCGTATCAAGCCCTAAAAACTCTTTCTGTTAACCCTACCAGAGATTTTTATTCTGGAACCGGCATGACCAGAGCTCTAGTCAGCACCTTCGTTTGGACCCCCTGTTGGACATATCAAACCCCTTGTCGGCATATTTCTGGAGCCACCACTGGAAATGTATATTTTAATTAGATCATGTTAGATTTTTTTTATCTACTGATGGTGATAGTATAATTGTAGTGGTGATGGTAAAGAGAATGATCAGTAGCCCAGCTTAGTTGGCTAAACTGGTGGTAGCATTTATCATCATACATTATATTATTATTTAATTAAGGGCCGAAATGGCTTACACAAATATATTATAAATAATAGCTGGATTGTTTTTTTCATTTTATTAGAACCACAGAGATGTCACACCTTTTTTGTGTTCACTGATCCACTTACTAAGCGTTCTTCCCGTCTCACCAATATATACATTATCACAGTTCAAACAAGATAAAGCAGACACAGTGATTACGTTGTTTCCCACCTTTCGTACAGTATCTTCTCAAAAATGTACTAATTTTACTATTTCTTGACCGTATTTGCATGGTAAATCATTGAAGAATTTCATCTGGTTCTGTATGAATTATAGCTGGATTGTTTTTTTTTTTATTTTATTAGAACCATAGAGATAATAACAAATATTACCTCAGTGACGTTTCTGGTCCAATCAGGTACCTTTCCTCAGACTGATTACATGCGTTTAGTTATGCCAGACATTAGAGGGCGTAACTAACGATCTACACCGGGATAAGACAATCCCAACCTGTAATCAGTCTGAGGAAAGGTACCTGATTGGACCAGAAACATCACTGAGGTAATATTTATTGTTATCTCTGTGGTTGTAATAAAATTTAAAAAAAACAATCCAGCTATAATTTATACAGAACCAGATGAAATTCTTCGATGATTATAAATAATGCTTACCCGGTATCATGAATCTCCAATCTGATAGCACAGAGGAGTAACCCTCCGTGCTACCAGAATGCTGTACGAGAAGGCTGAAAATAATTATATTGGGATGTGTTATAGTCAAGTCTTATCCACCTGATGTTGGTGTTAAATATACATACATACAAACCCTATGAAATAATGATATTTAAGTGATAATTAATTTAAATTAATATTAAACATTTACTTTTAAACCATTTTTATTATTAATGCAAGTCTTTATATTTGTTGGTTAAATCTAATATCATTTTTCTATTGCAGGTTGTTTGTTAGTTGACTCATTTGCATAATTCACCAGACCATGGCATCATCACAATGATGTAATGATAATGAATATTCATTGTTCAATTTCAGGCTGTTTGTTAGTTGACTCATTTGCATAATTCACCAGACCATAGTGTCATCACAATGATGTAATGATAATGAATATTCATTGTCAGACACTTGAAACTACATTATCACAATGATGTAATGATAATGAATATTCATTGTTCAATTACAGGCTGTTTGTTAGTTGACTCATTTGCATAATTCACCAGACCATCGTGTCATCACAATGATGTAATGATAATGAATATTCATTGTCAGACACTTGAAACTACACTACACAGCGAATCTAGCATGTTGTAACCTCCTACCACTTGGATAGGCTGACTAAGTCCAGAATCGGACCAACACTTAAGTTACTTACATCACTAACCTTCTTGACAAACAATCCATCTAATCATAACCATCCATTTTCATGAATGCACAATAAATTTCTATTTCGGTGTAGTTCAGTGGCATTTCTTTTGGAATGCATTGTTGCTCACTATAATCATAATTGTAATATTAATCTGTCAAGATTGGTGTTCTTCAACAGATGTTTCGAAAGCTATCCATGCCCTAGTTATGAATTAAGAACAGAAGCATCTTGAATTTTGAACGAACCCCCCACTGAGACTTAATAAAGTTTTGTGCCAAAAATTCCAGAATATTAAAAAAGTGTGAATTTTTAAATAGGAGACACTTTTCATTTGCACTAATTAGATTTTTTTAAATGGAACTTAACAGTCAACCCAGTTTGACATCTATATATATGCTGCTCTTGATAAGAATGGAAAAAAAGCCAAAATATCTCTATATTTGAATTAGTGTTTTAATTAAGATTTGGCTCGTGCCTTAGGTTATTATTATCTTACCCACCCTACTTTTTAGAAGGAGCTTCAAATTCTTTAATTTATCTTTATAGTTTTCTGCAAATTTTAATTCTTAACCCCACAAACGGGAGAATAGACATTAAATAACACTAAATAAAATGGTAACGCTGATGGTCTTAGTTCCCAACTCAACCATGAGGAAGGAGGTTCTCGAACTAGCACTGACGTTAGCCTATATGTGCAGAGCCTTTGCCCTGATTTTGACCCAAAATTTTGTTGTCATGCATATTAAAGAAATGAAAAAAAGATAATAATTGTAAATTAGGAAAGAGATTACATTGTATGGATTCAAATGAAAAGATTTAAAATAATTATTTACAATGAAAATTAAATTGTTTAAACAGTAAACAAAATATTTGACATTCTAATTTGGTAGAAGCCTGAAGTTACAGAGCATACAGTTTATATGCACTATATCAGTAACAAATTATAGAGTAAGGTTATTGCTTATAAATTTTGATGTATGAAATAAACCTACATAAACAACTAGTTGTTAAATTTGAAGAATTTTCATAGCTTTTCCATGTGTTGTTTTTCTTAATTTTTAAATAAACAGGACACCAGTTTTAAGCAAAGCAGATTTATTATTATCTGAGACAGTATCTCTTGAGAACTGGTTGCACTTTTTGACAAGTTACCTTTCTACAGTAAGTTGACAGTCCCACTGGCTTTACACATCACTGTCTATGGTAAAATCTGAAGAAAAACATCCCTATAAAAAATTTATAAAAACATTTATTTTTTGCTTAAAGTGGTATTATCTATGCTTTATTAATTAGTAAGGACATTTTTTTTCTTGTTTCAAGCAACCAAATTACTTAAATATACAAAGTAAGCAATTTAAATATAAAATTTAATTTTTAGCTTTAACACTTTATTGAGTTATTAAATATTTATTTTCTTTGTTTATTTTTAAAATGGTACTTACTCTTGATGAAACTTTATTAATTGAAAAAACCTGATATTTTTTATTGTAAGTGTTGTTTTTCATTTTTTGTAATGTTTCAATCAGTGGTAGCAGCCAGCAAGTCACTATTTAGTTTAAGAATATAATATACAATAACAAAATAAATAAATTACAAAACTTCGACTTCAGTTAAAATCTATAAGTATATAAATATCAGGTATCACATGCCAAGCATATTGTTAGAAATCAATTAGATTTGGAACAATGATACGTGTGCTGTAAGTCGGATAATTTGATTATATAGTGGTTCCTAGATTCTGAAAAATTTTTCCCAGTTGCGTGAGGGAGACAAATGGCATTTGCTTCTAGTTTAATAGTCTAGACTCTTAGTCTGGCATTGTTTATCATAAACCATCTTTTATACTCCCATAGAAAATTGATAGAATTATCTCTTATGAATTAAGTATGGAATATAAGCCTATGTATGGCACCTGAAGTAAATGTAGTTCATTTGTGATATTTTTTATATTTATCAATGCATTAATTTGCATTTCCAACAGGTATCAATTGATTACTGTAGTTCTCTGGTATAAGCCCAACAACTACTTTACACACAATTCTGCATATAAGCCTCTTCTCAGGCAAAAGCCCAGGGTATGACTTGAATGAGTAGCTTAGCCAACAATTACAAAAAAAAAATTTTTCAAAGAAGATTTCATAAGATATCATATTTGAACCACAAGTAGGCTAGGTAGAAACTGTTTCTAATTATAGATAAATTAATTTTGAGTATTTATCTGATGAGTGTGGTTAAAATGTATCTATTTTCTGTCAAGCATTGTCTCCACCCATCACAACTACAGACATGGGTAAACCACAAGCCAAGGGTACACTCAGCTCACTGATGTCATCAAACAAATCATCAGTCTTCTCCCTGACGTGGTCTAATTGGCAGAATGCCATGTCTGGTGACCAGTTCAGGCATGGTTAACTCTCATTTTTGTATTCAGTTATCGTTAACTAAAGGCTCTATACTGATTTAGCATAATTATAAGTCAAATTATGGTTCTGTAATCATGTGATCATGTTGGGATTTAGTATTTCATTTTTTTATTGACATCTTCAAAATAATAATTTTTCCCAACCTTATTGTTATATATGGGCATTGTTGGGTGTGCTTGCCTTCCCTCTCTCGTAGGTTTGTACATGGGAAGTACATGATCTATTAGCCTAATTACAAAATATAAATCGACGAATTAAACAATTTTTTTTTTCCTTAAGTGTATTTTAACTTTTTGTCAATTATCGCGGGAACTTCCACAAAAGTGATTAAGTGCACTTTTGGTTTTCCCTCAGGATTTGGTTGCACAAGAGTGTAGTTTGTGTAATCAAATATACTACTGAAAAAATGAACGAAAAATGAGTATTTTGTAAAATGGAGTTGTATAGTCGTTATTTGTGAAGTTAAAATATTTATAAAGAGGGTAAATTAACTGCTTTTTTAAATCCCTTTGTTTTAAATCATTTTTTATTCATTCTGAGTTTTTTGTCACTAAAGTCTTTTTTTTCAAATGTTGTTTTGATGTTTTTGTAATCAGAAATAATATTGGTTGATATATTTTTGTAATGAAGGTAATTTGTCTAGGGCATTTAACCCAGTAGGTTTCAAAAACACTCCATGAAGTATGCTGTGCCACTAAATATAGCTAAATAACATACTCTAACATTGTCACTGGAAACTCCACTTTCCTCTACAAGGATCCTATCAGGTCATTCAAAATTTACTTCTAATTTCACTTAATTTCTGACAACATAAAACTTGAATAATTTCCTTGATTTGTTTTACTTTCGTATTTAATAATTTGTTGTTAATAACAATTATTATGCTCATTTATTTTTAAGTGATTTCTAATCATACAGGTATATATAGACCTGGTCATATATGAGTGAAATTTCCTTAGTTCACCCTCCAATTTTAGATAACATTTGGGACTTGAAAATTGGGTGGATTTGGGGTTTAGTCTTTAATCAGATGGTTCTTTCTGTCAATAAATTGAAGATTGTTATTTGGTTTTTTGCATTAAAGGAGTCTCTGACTTTGAGGGGTCTTGAATTGGAGGGTGTAAATAAAAATAAATGAAGAAATAATATATGATTGAACTGTGCTACACCTTAGATCCAATAGGGTATGTTACTATGTTCTCCCTTCTTTGACTCCCCCCCCCCACAGCTACCTCCTAACTCTGACTCTCCGCACCGAATCTAGACCGTTGCACCATTATATGTAATCTTCATAACAGAACACTATAAATATCATTTGTTTGCTTTTTTATTATAAACTGTATTAAAGTTTGCAAAAATGTTCATATGATGCAATGGCCCGTCATATAAAAATATTGTTTCGGTGATTATTCTCAGTAAAAATGTTATCCTATAAATAAAATATTTTTGAAACATCTAAAAATGTATATCATAAATTATGAGCGAAAAGACAAATTGACTCCACATGCTGACGTATTTCAATTATAAGATTAGTAACATAATAACATTTGGACATGAAATAACAAAATATAAAACATGGATTAGTATACCAAACACAGTTGTTTGTCAGGCAGTGTGGATGGCTAGTTCTGGGCTGTAAGCTCTGGGATTCAGAGGTCCCTTGACGGCTGCTGGCCAGCGTATGTTGGGGATTTCAATGGCTCAAGTGATAAAAGAGTGATAATATAATTGTTCGTAGGCCTAGGTTTACGCATGGTTACTTTACGGCGCTTGCAAAGGGCTTCATGAGATGGTCTCCACAAGGTGAATTTTAGGAATATTATACTGCACTCCAATAAATATACAGTTTTTTAACTTGGTGAAAGGGCAGTAATTTCTCATAGCCTAAGGACTTAATTAAACATTTCTTTCATAATATCAGCACCGGTCTCCCCATAAAATTTGTGCACAGGCCTTCAATAATTAATCTTGATAATTTTTATCTGTATGCTTTAACATGTATCGGAGGAGAAAAATAAGTCATTGACATATTTAAAGAATAGATTTTAGGAGGGAGGGAGGCATAACACTAATTTAACCTGCAAAATAATCAAATTATGATAAATAAAAATTAAATCATTTTTTTATGAAGTATTCCTAATATAGTACAATCCAAAAAATTGTTATAAAACAATTTGGCAATTCTTCATTGAAAATTACCATATTAGGAAAAGCACATGCAAAACACATTATTTTCTTAAAATTTTAAAATAAACTTTACACATCCGTGAAAGTAGCACACTACCACGAACCACAGTCTAGACAAAAATTGTACAGGTTTATTTCGAGTACAATTTTCATTTTCTTGCAACGGTACTGACATCAAGACTTCAGAATTAACAGACTTAATTTAAAGTAGTCGGGCGGGTTAGAAGGTATGACAACGTGGCTTGGGAATTTAAAAAAAGGAAAAATGAAAGAGCCTATAAAATTATATGCCTATTCCCATTATGAGGAATCGTGTAATATCAGGTTGTAACTTCCTTTGATTTTACTAAAAAAATTTTATTAAATTAAATAATGTCTAATACAATTTGTATACTTTCGATACCTGCAATAATTTTTTTTTTTTAAACTGTTTTATTGTTTAACATTATTTAAAAATAATTGACACATTATTTCTTTCAACTATGCTGATGACATACTTAGACAAGAACTCGCTAGTGATACTGACATATTTATAGTTTTTCTTTGTGGTACCGGTGTAAAGCTGGGCACACTGAGCTGTTGACTGTCGGCTAACTACCTTCACTCTCTGTGTGCGCTTGATGATAGAGTTTGAACTACATGCTGTCCATTCTCGGCTGGCCGTACTCAGATACCCCAGCCTGCATTCTTGACGGCCTTTTGTGAAGTTGCTCACACTAGGTTTCAACCCAAGATGGGAGTATTTTGTGGCATATAATTTTATAAATAGTCAAGTAACCTATTACCTTCTTTTCTTTCATTAAAATATAAATGGTTTAGCCGTGTTGTTTTTATATAGGACAACGTAAGAAATGATAAATCTCAGCAATAAAAGAAACTATAATAGCTCTAGCTTTTGTCCACACAGTGGACTTCATCGGGAGAAATGATTTGTCCACTGATAAAGTTCACTGTAGAGCTAATAAATATTATAGTTAGTCTTTAAAGTGCTGAAATTTTTCATTTCTTATATAAAAATATAAAAAAAAATACATAAATCTGGAGGTTGTTTCTTAGATATCATAGATACAATTAACTTTATTTTTGGCATATCCTTTAAGAATCATGTCTGTCAATTTTCAATGAAATGAAGTTACGAAATTTATATGAAGTATAAAGGTAAGGCCACCTTGGAGAGTCCATCCGAACAGACAGGTACAGTGAGTTGTACTGTCATGCCATTCGTATCACGTCACGTTACGGCCCGTTTGTCGCCATCCATGCATCGTTGGATTCAGTTACCGCTGAATATCCTGTGGTAAAGAGAACGTTTCCACTTTCAGGGAAATAAGTTACAGTTTGGTTTTATTTAGCTTCAAGGGGGTAACTTATGCTGTACTATGGCAAAGGTTATAATACATTCCAATCATTTATATTAATAAAAACCTTTGTTATTCACTAAATGTATAAAAACATTTCAATTGATAAAAGGAAAACATTTTAAAAAACTCCCTAGGATAACCTTCTTAATAGAATGCTCATGCCAATGAAACAATGTCTTTAAAGTTAGTCTCCAAGTGCTGCCTCTTCATTATTTGTTGAATATTCTTAATAGATTAATTGTTAATCTATTCAACTATAACACCAAAATTGAAACCAAAAATGATAAATCCAATTAAAAAACAGTTTCTTAAAATCATAAGATGAGGAATGATGTAGAAAATTAACGAAAAGTGACATCAACCATTCAATATACAATTTTTCATTGAATTGTCATTTATATAATCTCATATGTCCATTAACCAACTAATCATTTATGTATTTTACAGAATCAAATAATTACAGTAATAATTAATAGTTAAATAAACTATTAATCTTCAAAGGTACTCTACTATTGTAAAGGACTACTTTTAAAATTGATAGGTATTTGTGATTTGTGAAAATTTGGCAAAGGGATAACAAAACTCTATAATTATATAAATTTAATCAACATATTTTGACCATAGGTGTATTTTCATATCTGATGTCGTCATTATGTGGTCAATTTTCTATTTCCAGAATTCTCCTCATTCATAAGAGAATTATATATGTCTAGAAATTATGTATTTCTGTTGTAACTATTTCACTTTGACCATTTTTCTATGAAACCTTCGTCACAGATATGTAGTAAGGGAGCTTCTGTTGCCAGTTGAATTAGTGGTAATGTCTGAATTTTTAGATCATAACTTTGGATTGGACCACATCATTGACCAAGTGGGCCTATAACTTTTTTGATTGCCAACAAGGATATTGTGTTCCATTTGGGGAGTTACTAACAAGAATTGATACAATGAACCGTAAGAAGTAATTAAAGTTAGTTTTCAGATGTGTTAGAATCTAATTTCGAAAGTTTAACTTTCTGTTACAGTGATCGGAAGGTCATTTGTTTGTGACAGGAGATTGCTATATGTATTACTGTGTCCGCACAAGAAGTTTTAATACGTGGATACGTCTGATTGGCTGCATGGACACTTGATTGAATCAAATTTAACAGTTTTCCAATGTGTATGATTCTTAGTTTTCTTTATTATGAAATAGCAGATGTTACAACCTGTTGCATTGCCGTAGGTTGGTGGCAGTAAAGAGGAATGATAGTCATTTTTTCTATCATGATTTTTTTTCATCTACCTATCTGTCAGATCATTTGATGGTCCCCTCACACTGGGGCAGATCCAGAACTTTGGTACCAAGGTCATGTGAGTGGTAATCGAGGTAGAACCTATGATTGAGGGTTGTTTCCTTACATATTGTATAAATTAATAACTATTAAAAATTTTGATTGAATTTTTCCAGATATTTTATAAATATAATTTCAAAATGTACTTGGTTAATAGATTCTAATTTAATTACTTTCACATACAGTAGGTGTAACTATTTCACTGTGTTTGGCACTGTTCCAATGAAAAATATTATGCTTTAAGCACAGGCATTTAACTCTGAATGTCCTTGCTTAAAGGTTTTCTAATAATAATAATGGTAATAATAATAATAATATATAGTTCTCTCATATAGTGCCCTATAATAATTTCTCAGAGTGCTATTACACACAAAAGTTATAATAAATTTAAAAGACAAATTAAATAGTAAAAATATGCTTTTTTAGTCAATAATTGATTTAGATAAATAATAATAATACCGTAATAATAATAATAATAATAATAATAATATATAGGTTTATAGTATAATGCCCTATAATAATCTCTCAGAGTGCTATTACACACAAAATGTAATACTGTAAATGAAAAAAAACAAATTAAATAGTAAAAAGTTGCTTTTTTAGGCGGTGCTTAAACATAGTCATTAATTGATTTACAAAAGATAAAGTTGGACTACAGATCCATCTGTGGTTGGACCCACATAAAAAACTGTAAATTGAAGTTTTTCTCTAGATATTTTTTTTAATATAATTTGAATGTAGCTTGTAGGTGTCCCTATTTCATTGCATTTGGCACTGTTCCATTGAAAGGATTAGCTTAAACATTACCCTAACTGCTGAAAATAGGCTTTTACACACTATTATATTAATTTTACCACCCCAAAAATTGACAATCATTTATTTTCATGATTAAAGGGATTCTTACTTTTGGAAAAATTCTTATAAATTAATTGGTTTACAGTACTTTATTGATTTTATTTATATTTATATCTCTCTCGCAATTATTTACTATAGCCAATTTTTGGATGGTAATCAAATAAAAGAAATGGAAAACTTATTCAGTGGTTGTCAATTAATTATTCTTCTGTCAGACAATAATTAGGCAAATTTCCTGTACTTCCTGTCGTAATCTGATAACTTAGCCCTCTACTTGAACTTCTATTCAAATTCACAAGCGTAGATTGCCTTAAACTGTTTAATAGTACTATAATCCAATGTGAATCTAATGAAGAAACTGATTATTATTTTGGCAAGATACATAAAAATTGCTGATTCCATATTCATTGAGACATTCTCAACCAAAAACAGTTTTTTTCAGAAGGTGTACCGCAAGCATATATATATATACGGTATCCATATTTTTTGTAATTTATTTTTACAAACTATAGGCCATATAATTAATTGTTTGAATGGCAACAGAAGTTGTCCCCCTGATCTCTGTGAACATTAAATGACGCAATGCTGTCTGCTGATTGCCAGTGGCAGTCCAGTCTGTATGGATCCTCATTAAAAATGATCTGCTGCGCGGACGTCGTGGTGTTGCTCTCTCCATAGAATCGCGTCAACCAGCGACTGTCAGGGATAGTGAGTGCCAATGGCCGGGGTAATAATGTGAAGCGCTTAGAGGCTTTACGCATGAAGCGCGCTATATAAGACCGACATTATTATTATTATTATTATTATTATTATTATTATTATTATTATTATTATTATTATTATTACTATTATTGTTATTATTATTATTATTATACCACCCAGTTTATTATAAAATCAGAAAATGCTGGCAGGAACTGATTTAATGGACAAATCTCTCAAAGACTAATTATAAATACAAAGCCTCTGTACATTTCCATTTGATATAATTTGTGATATATAATAAGAGTAGGGTCCCATTGTTTCAAGTCACAGTTGAGGTTAAAAGTAATTTGTCATATTTATTTTTGGTTGGATTTCACTTCTGTTGCATTTTATTATATTTATTTATTTATATTATTTGTTGTTTCTAGGTGTTTCCTGTGTGCTTAGGTGAAACCTAGACTACATGAAGTAAAAAATATATGATTTTAAATTTAGTTTTTTTATAGGTTTATGTAATGACAGCTGTGTGTATGTATTATTTTATTAAGTTATATCATCAGCATAAAACTTGCTGATTTTTTATTGTTTTCACGTGCTATTCAATTTTTACGCCATGTTATGATTATCATCATCGGAATCATCATGGTCATCATCATCATCATCATCATTATTATCATTATCATTGGACCCTACCCAAAACATTGACCCAAGTAACCACGTTCATGTTCCTGTAAAGGTTAATATCCAGTACTGTTCCCATCGCTACCCTAATGTTAACCCAAATTTAATAAACAGTTGACAGAAGGAATTTAAGGCAAATTTTCATTGATTGCCTCTAGAATCTGTTATGTGTTTCTTAACATGTTGGCTACCAGTGACGAGTATACTTGTCCAACAGGGTTTTGCTGAGGGCGCTAGGGACGACTATACTCGTCAAAATCGGGGTAACATTCTAGCTTTAATTACTTCTTTGTTATACATTGTAGGACCACAGACTAAACTGCTGGTAGTTCGGGGAAGGTACACCTAGGCGATAAAGTACAAATAATGGATGTATGTTTGTTGTGTTATCTGGCCGGAAATACACTCGTTTGCACGAGTGGGGGCGCCCTCTGAACCTATACCAACCCATGCAAAAGGCGGACGAGAACACTCGCACTTGGCAGAAACAATAAAAAATGCTGTATCAGTGCCAGCAACGAGTTTACTTGTCCCCTAATATTTTCCCGCCAATTATTAGACACATCATTTTGATGAATGATACAGTATATGACTAGATAGAATTTCAAAAAAGTATGTTTGTACATGTATACTTGGTCTGGCACATGGGAAGGAACCTAAAAAAGGTCTGGCAGTCAACATGTTAAACCATCAAATGCACACATGTTAAATAACTAATAAATACCCAAGAAAATGAAATATTTTTTGTTTTTCAATTAGAAATTGGATCACTCAAACTGTACAACATGGGTAAGTTGGAACAGAATTAACCTAAAAAATACACCCCAGTTTATTACTTTGCATTGGAAAATGACACTCATTCAGCATATCATGCACAAATGCACTTTCAAGCAATTCTTTTGTACCATGATGTTTTGATTGGACAGAACCTGCATGACTATTCACCAATCATAATGAGTGTGTAACTTTAAAAAAATTACACATTCAGTGTTCTTTTAGCTCTTCATTCTGCTTTTTGTGGCGTCCCTTCATGCTGTCAATTTCCATGTTTTAAATCATTTTATATCTGTTAAATAACTACCAAACATATCACTTTTGTAAATCAAAATGTTTATATTACAAAGAAAACCATCGAAGGTTAGTTTAGTTGGCCACTGTCCTATATGCTAATCTATTTCAAATGGTATTGGAATAGATCAACATATTTATATATGCTGTATGTGAAGTTATTTATTTAGAGGAGGCTATTTATTGAGCATAATACTTAATGTGTAGTATGAAATGGGATTGTTACATTGACCAAACTTAATTTAAAAACTAACGTTATGTTCCTTCATTGGCTGCTTCAACATATACACATGTACTTGCAGATTTTGTTCAGCTTTCTAATATTATATAATTAGTGGTATGTAAATGATTGTAAATTCAACAAGTAATGCAATAACTTTTGTGTTGCATGCCTAAGCTATTGCTTGTAAATCCCAATAAAATTCAGCTTATACAAGTGAGTCTTGATATGTCAAAAGTCTTAGATCCAAATGGCAAATTAAGATATTCACATATCATGAAAAGTGTCATAACGTATGATATTATACATCTGTCTCAAACTCTTAAGTTGCTATATGATAAATATATCATACTTAAATAATGTTGCAAGTGGGCGGAGGTTACAAGATATTCGGTAGCTGTTAAAAAGCAGACAACAACCAGTATTTCCTGAAATGTTATGTTTGCCAAAGAAGAAAACAAACATAGCTCCCTAAACCCTGGTTAATTATTTTGTAAATTATTTTTGATAACAATATTTTTGATTTTTTTTTTTTTGAATGAATGGTTTCTTTATTAAGGTGTCATAATTAATATGTTCTTATCTAATAGTTAACTCTAAACAATTATTATACAAAGAATATCTATATTTAAACCTCAAATTGTAGGCAACTGAATGAAAATATGAGGTATTACATTATGGATGCTTAACCAGGATAGTTAACATTGATATTTAACTACTAAAACTTTAATTGTTGAACTAGAATCAAAATTACTAATATGAGACCAGTGCATTTGCACACTATCCAGAATGGTGGAAAAAGTAAATCAAAAACCCCTAATAATAATTTTTCATTAGTTATCAGTAAATATTTTTTGTTCTTCATATGAATTATATTTAAATATATTTTTAATTATTTTGTCAACCTTTATCTATTTTTGTATCCATGTGTATCTAATTTGTGTCTACATTGTATAAAGGTTGGGAACCTAAGGTTGCTCATTCAAAGATATTTCCCGTCTTGTCAATGTGTACTTTCATTTTTTCTTCAAAACTTGCTAAAAATAACCTCATTTGTTTATTAATGTTTCTGTTTAATTTGTTGGCAATTATATACCTCAGAAATAAGTCTGCATGTGGTTGCATTCAAAGACAAAAGTGCATCAGAAATGGCATCAAATTTGAAGCTTATTTGTAGTGTCTTCTGTCATTGTCAACCTGATGTACTGAGACATCAAGATAAGGTAGCAGTGCTTGTGAAACAATAAGTGCAGAATTCTTGCTGTGTATACTGCGTAATAAGTAGAATATTATTTCTTTTTATATTTGTGCAGTTGTTAATAGTATTCATTGCAAGCTGTCAACACCCATCTAACAAAATAAATCAACATTCAATATACTCATTAATAAATATAATATTCTTTATTGCATTCTGATCCAGTAGATTGCTTTTGGGAAAATATATAAATCATATTTGATACACAGAATCTGCAGGTTTTAAAAACAAATTTAATGCAAGTTTAAAAATATCATTTCATTTTTTGTTTTTTTAAGATAAGAAAATTGCAGCTTTATTCACAGATCAGAGGCTCAATACAGTAGGGATAAAAGAGTGGGTAGAATATTACTGGAAATTTTGCATGATTTGCAAATTAATATAGTTGGGATTTAGAGGGCTATAGGTGTGTACGCCCCCTCTAATTTTGCAGGATAAAGTTACATGTCAGACCTGCCATTTACTAATATTTTCCAACATAAGAAACTATGAAATAAAAATATGAATAAATTGGCCGAATTGTAGCACAGTAAATTTCAGTGGATGGAACCAAAAGACACACATTGAAATTAATTACATGAGAACACAAATTTGTTCCCCAGGAAGTTTTATTTTGCATTTAAAAGTTGAATGGACAAAATTAGAATATAAATATGTCCTCTGCGAAAGATATATTTAATGTTGGAGATCATGACCTTCTTTAATTGATTAAATAAGCCATAAATACCTGAAATGATGAGGCCCCTAGATTTCCAGGCTCTAATCCAGAACCTCGCCTTGGCCTAAAGTTGTCCCCCAGTTTAAGCTTTTGTGTTCAACTCTTGTCACGTCCCTCCTTTTAAAACAAAAAATATTATTTGCCCTGTATTAAAATAATTAGAGTTGTACAAGTTATCAGTTAAGCACTATTCTTGCAATAGGGACGTTTTAAGTTAAAGTAAAATTCAATTATCTTAATCATCTGATTACTGCTGGGACGTTTTGATAGAACCACCGTGTCCAGCGTAATTGATGGTTAATCAGCTGCAGATATTGACTCATCCTGGGTATGAATCACTGTCGTATAAACTGCGTTACTAATTTTATATACAGTAGCGGGCTAGAAAGTCAAGGTTAGTTAAACATCTTAGGGGGGATGGGTGAGACGCTAATCTAGTTGTCTCCTGACGTGTTAATTGTATCTGCTTGTTCCAGTGGTCATCGATCTTGTACAGCTTATAGAATTAAATGTGGTTGTGCACACATCACAATCCAGTCAAGGATAGAAAACTGTGAATTGTTTTACACATTTTCCAGAGATTTAAAATATATTTCAGAAATTTAATTCACATTAGATTTGTTTCCAATGAATTTGAAGATTGTTTTTCAAAGGTGAAAGCTGGTTTCAAATAAATATATATTATATTTAAATCCTTAACAGAAAATTTATCTGCTACATGTTTTGTATTAATATTTATTTACGCATTAGATTTGTTTTAAATGTATTTGCTGAATGTTTTTCAAAAGGTAAAAGCTAGTTTCTAATAAATGTATATTATATTTAAACCCTTTACAGAAAGTTTATCTGATACATGTTTTGTATTAATATTTATTTAAGCATTGGCATATAGTCAATGTTTCTATCTAAAAAAGCAAAGATAAGCCTTACTAATCAGCATTTGCTTTAATGTACTTTACTTGCAATTCCCAAACAGTATGTTGCAATGTTTCACATGTCTTATCAGCCCATAGCAAAGTGGGAGAAAATCTAGTTGAACTTTTACTTTAGTCCCAGTCAAAACAAACAAGTACATAGCGATTAACATACACACAAGTGACTCGTACTTACTGGCATGATCTGCTGTAAAACCATATTTTAATTACACAATGTTTTTTTCTTGTTTCTATTAGTTTGACATTTAACTCGACACTGTTTGTCGGTACATTTGGAGTGTCAAAAAATGCGTACATGCGTGTTATATAAAACTTAATTCACCCTTAAAATGGCACCAACAGATTGTATGATGTAGCAGAAGAAATCCTTTGAGATTTTGTGAGACAAAAAGACGGAGCTTAATTTTAAACAATATACAGGAATAAATTTTTCTTATGTCATATTTATATTTATTTTTTGCATTTATATTTGTCTGTTTCATAATATTTTTTTAAATAAGATTAAATTTCTATGTGGCTACATAAAAGAGCTCATTTTCAACAGGATAGAAGGGTGAATTACCAAAACTCAGGTTCTACAAGAGCCACTTGTTAGATCATGTCCCAAAATAGTTTCAAACAGGTGATATTACTAAATATCAAATGATGCTCCGTCTTTTTGTCTCACAAAATCTCAAAGGATTTCTTCTGCTACATCATACAATCTGTTGGTGCCATTTTGTCTGGAATCTTTGTTATAAAGCATGAAACGGCCTATGACGACGTTAAAGCCATGAACTTTGTAAGAATAAACATAGTTTTACCACTAGCGTATCTAGAAGTCTTAAAATAGGGCATGGGGCTGATGAGGGCCCGAAGATTTGGGGATCGAAGATTAGGTGAAGGGGTGCTGGCTTGCAAAATAAGGTGATTTTTAGTTACTTGAGTGTGATTTGGGGAAACGACTGGGGGATCAAATATTTTTTGGGGACTTCGGCACCCACGCACCACTCTACATACGCCAATTAGTTTTTCTAAATTATATTGAAAAAAGATTATCCATGATTGTAAAGAGAATTATGTGATGAGAACCTATGAGGTGGTATTGATTGACTATTTGATTGGTTATTGGTTAATTGGTCGATTAATTAAGACAGCATATGCTTCCACCAGCATAGCTCCAAGGACAAGGAGGGCAATTCTTGCAGATTCTTACAGATTATAGGGTATAAGTAATCAGAGAGGAATATTTAATTCAGTCACCTGTAAATAGTTTAAATATTTTTAAAATTGATTTTAAACAAGATATTTTCCTTAATTTTTTATTTCAAACTATCATGTGATATTTATCTTGTACCCAATTGTCTGAATACCATTTTCACTTGCAGAAGGCTTTGTGAATGTAATCTTAATCTTGTTTCTTTCATTACTTTAATAGCATTAAGTGCTTTTTAATTCTATTGTATCTTTGCACTCCCACATAATTCTTACTAAACACATCTTACAGTGATCAATGTTCGATCCTTTAAGTCCAAAGTTTTGCCTACACATACTGTGATCCCATCAATAGCTTTCTGTGTATTCTTTTATATATAAATTGTTCTTTTTAATATGTTGTAATATCTTCCTTATTTAATTCTAAAATTTTAAAAATAAAGTGATTGTGTGGTAATTATTATTGAATGGAATTCCTTCTTCCCACTTATTTAAGATTAAGGGTATATGGCAGGCCAGGTTACAACTAGGCTTGGCAAGCCTGTGAAACAGAATTTTTTTGCTGGGAGGATGTGATATGCCACATTTTAATCCTAGTATCACCTTAAAACATGATTATTCTGCGAATTGCAAGATTGCCTTAGGATATTACAAATTTTAGCTGATTCTTTATGACATAATTGTTAATTAACCATGCTATTAAATGTCTGTATATATCGCATTGCACTAATGTCCCTTTAAATTCTTTTCCCTTTGATTTTAAAGGATCAATTTTATCTTGAGGTTTTGAGGGATGATAGTAAAGTCCTTAACAGTGATCCTAGAGCAATCCAATAGCACACATGGGAAAACGTTGAAGAATTATTTTGGGCCTGTTTCTATTGACAAAATTTACAAAAGTATGGTATTCAGTGAAACCGGTTTTCATAATTGTTTATAAACAAAGACCGCATTGTAGTTTAATTTTAACATGAACAGAAACCGGTTTCTCTTAAGGAGGTCGTTGTGCAATGACGTCAATTTTACCCACAGCGAGTTCGTTAGGCGAACTAGCTAGCCGGCTAGCCTCCCCCTCATCTTTTCCTCCCCCTACAGATTAATCACTAGTCTTGTGATGGTGTCAGTCCAAATTACGCCCGACATTACTGGTACGTTTGCTAAATCAAAAAATTAAAATACACACTTCGCGCCAAGATGAGAGTTGTTTATGTTCCGAGTACCATTTGACAGCTTCCTAGGTCAGGTCAACTTGTGGTCAAACTGAGACCACTATTGCGTTGCAGCTAAAAATTGCTCGGTGAATACGGGTTTGAGTACGGTATTTGGCGATCGAGACCAGATTCAATTGGGGTTTCAAAACCGGTATTTGAATTCGGGTTTTTTTTTTATGGGACCCATTTCCACTGACAAGAAAATACGGATCTTTGAGAATACTGGTCTTGAAACCGGAATTCTATTCTCAGCAGAAACAGGCCCTAAGAAAACTTAGTACAATACTTAGGAGGGATATAAAGCTGAAGATAAATATATGTTTATTGACTGTTTTCTCCCCCAGGACATTATTTATATTCTTTTTATTATTTGTTAAAAAATTCTTTATATTGTATATATTTTTTTAATTAAACTGTACCACTTTGAAAATCAGTGTAATATTACTGAAAGTGCCTACAGTATAAAGAAAGAATAAATAATAATTATTGTTATTACCAATCAACTGCTTGTGAAAGTCTATAAAATACTATATACAATACTCAAGAAATACATAAAATACTGTTTATGGTGCAAAATAAAATTCAGTACTGGTATGTGAATTACTCAAGTGTATGTATATAAGTTGTTATTATAGTGAATTCTAATTAAAATTAATGAAAAAATATTTCCCTACAAATGTTTAATCGATTGTAAATTACTTTTTGATGGTAAAAAAATATGATTAAAAAAAATCTGAATTGAAAATTTGACATTGGTCATCTGATAAAATAAGGAAATGCTTAGTATTAAATAAAATTCCATTTACATAGTTTGTTTCTTTTTTTAATTTAAATTCCTTTTACATGTATTGTAGAAAATGGATGGACTTGTACCAATCAGTGAATTAGATTCTTACTTGTTTTGACTGCAAAAATTACAATTTACTACAAAAAAAAAAATAGATTCCAAAACTGCATTATTTTCTGTTTACACCTGTTTTGAAGTCAATATGTTATATATGCCAATCAAGTAAAAAAATTCTTGAAATATACCAAAACTAATGCAGATTTATTTTATGTTCCAAATTACCGCCGACTACTGTACATCCCTGTTGGCCAATTATTAAAGAGAGAATTTGTATCTTCTTCATTATGTTAACTCCCTGCAGCCTCCTGAGTCCCAAATTCATTTTCTGCAGTTCTGCTCTGCTGAGGAGGTGTCAAAGAGACACCTGTTATAGAGTTTAAAAATTATCACAATTTTTTTTTGGTGATTAAAAAAATGGTACAAAAACATCACTTTTTACTGAAATTAATTTAAGACAGCATGGTGTAAGATTTTGGTATGGTAGTTTGTATCCTTCCGGAAATACTCTCTTGCATCTCAGCAGCTTGCTACTGAAGTGTGGACTGGTTTAGACCAAGTCAAAGTTATAATGGCTACATAAGAATATACTAGTAATGGCTGGATTCTCTACTTCCAAGTTATGCCTGCCATTTCAGGTGGAATACTCCAGCTGTATTCAAATGTTGAAAATGTACCCTGTGCTGAACTCGGACAAAGGCTAGCATCGGAAGTGAGCCTAAACAAGATGGTTTGGCTTACACTCGTGCATGCGCTTATAATCGGTAAAATAGGGAATGAAATAATCCTTAGATAGGCAAATCAATTTCCCTCCTGTAAAATTTTTATGAATCATTCAAAATTTCTGAAACGTTATCTGCAGACTCATGTAGGCCTAACCACTGAAACACGCACACTCTCACATGTGTAACACGAGGGCCGGTGATAATCTTAATAGAGATCTATTTTCAGCTTGCAACCTATTTATAGTTCATGATTTAAGCCAGTGTTGCTGAAAATAGAATATATCATGTGACCGCGGGAGGCTGGGTATTCTGTGAGTAAATGAATGTAAAGTCATGTAAGCTGTTTCTAATTATAAATTTTGAAATGAGGAAATAACGAGAAGCAATCTGATTAAAAAATTGTTCCGCTTTTTTTTTTCTTGGAATCTTAACAATTAAGAATGTTGACCTTACTATAAAAATTGTTTACAAGTTTATTTGTTATGAAAATGTTTAAAGAAATTCAGTGATTACACAGCAAATAAAGATTTAAATTCTTATTTTATGATAAAAAATTTAATTGGTTTTAATTAAGTTTACTTATTATTATTGCTGTTAAAAAAATAATATATTGAGACTATTTAATTAATACTTGTAAATTATTGGTAATAGTATTGTTAAACTTAAATAGGAGTAATGGAGCAATTTAATAAGTATTAATATTATTCATTAAATATAATTATGTAGTATTAAGCTTAATTATATTATAGTAATAATATATTAAAACTATTTCATTAATACTTAAAAATCCATTATTATTATTTGTGAATATAATTATTATTGAATTCATTATACAATTACTCCTCTGCTTTATATTAACTTAACTTTCATCAGTATTGCCATGTAATGTCCTAATTAATTACTTTATCACGAGAAATGAGCAATAAATTCAAATATTAGTGATTTTCAAATCAAAAAGATTTATCAAGGACAGAGAAATTAAAAACAATCAATTACATTCCTGTGCTAAGTCACAGGATGCCTAAAATCAAACACTTTAATTAACAACTTGTGATTGGTCAGTAGTGAATGGTCACCAGTGGTTAGTTATGTTATTTAATATCTGTACTGGCCATAAATCGGGTCAATTTTCTGTCATCTTTTTATTCATTCTTATCTCTACTTTTCAGATTATTAGTGGTATATGCAACACATTCATCTACATGCTCTTATTCTCATGGAGCCATGTTAATCCCATAATCTGACCCTTCTGGATTTATATTTAGAATCTTTAACCACAAAAAAGCATGTATAATTTTCATTTTAAACATTCAATTGATGTGAGACAAATAATACAACATGACCTTATTTTGAAGCAATTACTGTAATAGTAGCATGACTTTAGCTTCCTATAAATTTGCCAATATCATGGAGAAAAGTTTAAATTTAGGATTTAGGTAAGACTTTGCAATATCTTTGTAGTTTTCTCTGGTCTGTTTATGTATCAATTATGAAGTCTCTCAAAAATAGAATAATTGATTTTGTTGTTGATCATAAAAACGGTTACAGAAAGAGAAATGGGAATTTGTGAACAGGTTTGTGGCCCTTTTCTGGGTATTTGTCATCAATTCTAATTTCTCTCCATGGACTAAGTGATATTGAATTTGTGTAAAAATAGAATTATTTAATTTGTTGTTGATTATGAGAAACTAAAAATTTAGGTTGAAATATGCATTAGAGAATGTTCTATTAAAATGTGTGGCTTTGTTTCTGTGTATTTGTGAATGGGATTTCCTAATGAATTCTCCCTTGAACTGAAAATATTACATATTCATTCAAGTTTAATTCAGGTCAAAAATATATATAAATTAATGAATGTTTTTCTATGAGAATATCTAAACTACCTGTTCTTGAAGTCCTTGACCGTTTGCTTAAAGTAAGTTACCAAATGAATAAAATTTATGAAATCTTATTAAATACCAATAATTTCCCGTCTAAACAAAATTGCATATTTTTAAAATGCAGCCCTAGGATGTTTTTCTAGATATCCCTTGATGAGCAGTGGTCAATTCTAATTAACGCTTCCCTGGCCGGAATTTCGACCGCACAAAAATTCTATGCTGTGCCGATAGTGAACAGCCACGGAACTGCAGCGTAGAAAACAAACATGTTTCTAATTGCTATAAATACTCTGTGTTCTTCCGTCGCGAATTAAGGTAACTTCCATCGCAAACTAATCACTGGTTGATAAGAGGAAATTTGTTGTTTAGAAGATTGTTTCCGTCGATCTTGCCTAGCTATGCCGGATGGGTGACCAGGGTGTTATGTTACAACAACTGAAAGCTTACCGGCCTTCCTGTAACAGCATGCTCGAGTGGCACGCATATCTACTTAGGATTTGTCGAGGAAACATTAGCATCTGTTTTGCATACGTCCTTTTTTGTAGATTTGTCAATACTTGTTGATAAGTTCTACAATTCTTTTTTAAAATAGAAATATATTTGCATTTAATCTTTTTAAATATCCTTAGTTCTTTTCCAATTGTTTCCATAAATTGTGTGTGTACTGTTCTTTTCCCCTTTATATATATTTCATTTTCATTTACTTTAAGGACATATTTGACATTTACCATATCATGTAAAAAGTAAATATAAACCTAATAAATAAATATTTTATATGTGATCATTGTAACATTTTATTTTAAAACTTTAACAACATTAAATCTGGAAATCATACAATTAAAATATTACAGCAATAACTCAATTAACTGATAATAATTATAGTAATAATTATAACTAAATAATAATAATGTTTTTATAATTATTTGTTATTTTAGATAGTAGTGGATGTGTCGGTGTTTTCTAGTTAAATGCAGTATAGAAGCAATTAAACCTATGTATTGACCTATATATTGATTTATTGATAAAGCTTAATTCAAAGAACCTATTAAAAGGTTATTGGCACTTGAACATTCAATCTCTATAAAGATTTCCACTAGGGAACAATTATTCTACTTACAAAACGTGAAAAATGGAAAGGAAATGGAAAAACCTGGGGACACAGTACATCTGTCTTCAAGCTAATACTGAAATTCAAAGCTAATAACATCCAAATTGGCATCCTTAAGTTCATAATATAATTAGTAGTATGTATCCCACCCATCTAGATCAACATGTTTACACCAAAACAGAAAATGAAAGGTAACCTTCTTGTAATTGGTGGTTTTATAGGTCATAGGCCTATAGGCCCTCTGAGTAAACATAAGTGCAATTTGATAATTATATAATATACAATTAATTAATGAATGTGCAATGGGAAAAATATTTTCATGAGTTGAACAACAAGGTGGAGAATGAAAATATTGCACTCATAAACATTCATTATTTGTTTTTTAATACACCTAAATAGATCCTTGTCATTTGATCATCTTCCAACCAAGTGTCCCAGACTGTAAAAGTAAGGCCTGTCGCCTGCTCGGGGAATATATCCCCTGCACGAAACTTAGCCTAGGCTAGAAATCCATCTGCACATTTTGGAAAATAGGGGCCAAATTCTGCACAGAGTTTGCGCAAATTTGAGCTAGTTTTTGATGTATCATCCATGCAATTATAATACTTTACAGTAATACATTGTACACGCTAACAAAATTTCAGCAAGAAGTAGGCTTATACCAACCACTGCCTGACAGTTTATAGGTGACGTGACATCATTTCATGTATTTAACCTTCCAAAAACTCAGTCCAGCATCTTTTTAAACCAATAAAGAGATTGTATTAGGTTGTAGTCATTTCATTTCCTAAACACTGGAAAAAACAAATGGAAAGAAAATGCACGGATGGAGAAAATTTCAACGATGAGTGACGAAGTGGGATGAACAATCAATGTCATGTGATACAAAATCTACCAATCAAATGACAGGAATCTATTTAGGTGTGTTATAATGTCTAATATTTTTCCTTTTAGGTCTATAGTACTATAGTGTATAATGGTATAGAGTACTTTTATTCATGACTTCGGCAGTAGTCATCAATTTTAGTAAATGACCCATCATTTTAAAGCTAATAATGGGGAGAATATGGATAGATAAGTAGTTTTTCTTTTACCATGGGATATCATTCCTCATATAATGCTCAATAGCTTATTTTTCTTTTCATGCTGCAACTTAATTTTATTTCCTTTTTCTGAGTATCTCTCAACAGGCTGAGGTGTTAATTGGTAAATTAGTTGTTTGTTCACACTGACAGGTCTTGTCATCAAGTTCATATACGATCACAGAGGAAACTGCTCTCACATATAGGAAGGGGAACAGTGTTTTTTTCCTTTCTTTTTCTTCCCTTCATGCTTTTTTCTTTTTCTTCACATATCCATTGTCTCCTCTTTTTTGCATTTCTTTCACTTTACTAAATTCAGATGGACCAACTTGCTTATGGAAAGGTAACTTGTAAGGCATGAGAGGGAAGTAAACTTTGTCCTTTCTTTTTTCACTTTTTTTTCCCGAATTAATTGGTCCACAATAATTCCTCGATTTTAGAAGGTCAAGTGATGTCACCAGAAACATGATTCAAAACATTTCTATGAAATCTCACCAGAAATCGTATAGTAAAAACATACATAATTATTTCGCTGTCTTAATAATAATAAAACGATATGTCTTATACTAAGGAGGTAGCTTCTAATGCTACACTACTCAACAGGTACCTATAGGACAGGGTGACTGAACTGAAATCGTTATTGAGAAACGTGCACAATTTAGGTGACATCAGCGTGTGTCAAAGTCCTAGTTGCTATGGTTACTGAGTGTTGACTACCATGCAACATCGCATAGTAGGATTTACAAAGTGGATCTTTATGAGTTGGAAATTAGGCCCCAGCTAAGATATGGTTTGTAGCACATTAGGTGGGCTTCTCATAATTTTACCAAAAGAATATTTTGTAATATTGGGCGTAGGAATTGTTAGTTGAATTTTGTTACTCCAGTGAAATATAGTTTTTTTTAGTTATAATATTTTATGATGTTTCCATATGATTGTTTAACTTCTTTCTGCTTTTGATAACTTGTTACTAAAAGATGTTTTCCATTTTTGCTGTAACTAACATGTTTATAATTTTAATTATAGTTTTATCTTATTTGTTTACCATTGTTTATTGAATTAATTTTAAATAGGCCAACTTACTAGGCTATTATTTCACATTCATAAAAAACATACATGTTGGGGGGGGGGGGGTGGAAGACTAAAGCCTGTTTAAGTACAGAACATCAATCTTGTGGAATAATCTTCCTGTACATATTCGCACAAATTTTAAGTTGCTTAGTCTAATTGAATTTAAAAATCTTTTATAATTTCTATTGTACATAGTTTTTACTTTAAATTTTTACCTTTCTTTTATTTTCTTGTAATGTTCCTATAAATCTGGACCTCTTGGGAGACCAGTACTTTATTGTATTGAAAGAGCCATTCAGAATAAAGAAAGATTTGTATTGTATTGTATTGTATCAACCCTCTAAATCTACTTTCTGATGATGATATAATTAATGTCGAAATATTGAATCCCGACAATGGCATGCATTTCAATACTTGGAGTATGCATTATACTATCTTATCTGAGATTAATCAGTGGTCCTTTCGGTCTAAATCCACTCTTATGAATGAATAGACCTGCCTGCTAACAGAATACTTTTTCATACAAATATCTCTGTGGAAATGTTTTAATGGCATTGTTCATGAATGTAAAGAAAACTCACACCAGACTACAACGTACAATTTGCATGTTTTGTTGTTTAGATGAGAATTCCTTTGGGAATTGCACAGGCACCATGGACATAGATCCCTCAATCTCTAAATCCATCCTTCAATTCTATATCGTCATTAAAAGCTATTATGATGATAGCTATTTCGATACGGAACACAGTGAACGTCATATTTCTCTCAGTATAATAAGCATTAAAGTGCCAGTTCCATGTGTTTCCTTAGTGAATTCAGATTTAGTGCATTTTCAGCCTTATATGGTAAACATCCTGAATTCTCTATTTTCATTGGCTAGTAAAGTACTGTATATAAAGACACATCCACTGGCAATTAGAATAGATGACATACGATTATGACATAAGTGCTTTAAACGTCACTTTAATTCATATGATAGATTAATTACGAGTTTCGGTTGCCAGGTTTCCCAGATCGTTAGTCCATTTGATTAGCTTATTTGTAGTCAGTGAATATTTTGCATTAAATTAGTCCTAATAATATGATACTATTGGTTGTAGCGGTAATAATAATGTAGGTGAAAGTGAAAAATCTATTCTACATGTTTTAACATATTAATTCTATACTCATTACAAGGTAATAATTATGCTTATATAGTGCATGCTTTATGGTTTCTATGCATAAGAATTTAAAATTTATCATTTTGATAATATCATATTTTACTTGTTTCAAATTATAAATTTAGAAAATGAACTATAATTAAAAATTTATTTGTTTTCACTATGGAAAATATTGGTTATATATTCATTAACAGTCTATTTTAAAATGCTGGTAGAGTACCAGTAAAACATTTTGTAAGTAAACCTACTTTTTAAGACATCTTTTCTCTTCTTATTTAGTATGATCTTTCATGGATTTATCTGTTTTTTAAGAACTTCTTTTTCAGTGCACGTTCGTCCACATTCTCTCTTAGTACTCTAAACCTGACCTGTCTATGGTTAGACTGAATTTCCTTTTTGAACCAATCCTTTTGGATAAACCAAACCACCCTTTCCCTTGCATCAAAAACCATCATTAGTTATCATTTGTATGAGAAAATGGTTTTGTTCCTTCACACCACCAGAGCTCCTTTTCTGTATTCCACCACAGTGCAGCTAGGTTCCCTGGCCTGAATATACCTCGGGCTCTGACAAGAAGTTCCTCCTAAGAAATGCTGGTTACGGGTCTGTTAAACCAGTCCTTTCCGTATGATTTCAGATCATCTCTCAACCTCTGCTTTTGTCTACTTCTTTTTTTTGTCCATCTGTGTCCACTTCCATCTGTTGTCTCTTTCAATAACATTTCCTTCACATTTCCACTTCTTCAGTCATCGCATCTCAAACACCTGTCATTCTTCTGATGGTTCACTTGAGAACAATCTTCACAAAGTATACAATAACAGGAAAAGTAGCATTGACAAAACCAGAACAGTAATCAAAAGCCCAACATGTAATGTGCGTGTGCCGCTATGACTGACACCTAAAAGTTGTTTGTGGAAAAATCTGAAAAATACTAACAAAATGAATAAAAACATTTAAAAGCTCATACACAATGGTGTGCATTTTGATACTTGGAATATCATATATATTTTGTAATGTTATTTATTATAATTTTGTTTTGTGGAATCCATCCCTTAACAATAGTAATAATGGTTCGTTGAAGGAATAAGCACAATTTTGTTCTAAATGTAAAGGCAACACTGTCCTCTATTGACATACTTATACTTAGTTGGCTATGTTGAAAACTGAGGGCTCACTACCTAATGTTCTATTCATTCAGATTACTGAATAGATGTCTTATTATTTTTATCATTGCCATTCGTCATTTGTCATGTCATTTTTCAAATTTATATGTTCTTCAGTTAATTTTGTTATATTTTAATGAAAGATTCATTTTTCAGAGCTTTTAATTCAACAAAGTTGATTGTCATGATTTTTCTGAGAAAATGAAAAGACAGGATAATTAACTGCAGGTTTTGAGACTTAATTTGCACAAAAAATGTCAGATGTTGATAGAGATACAATCTATTTTGTATTGAAATTATTTGGAGGATTTTCGTATTGGCTAAAAATACAAATTAAATGGATTAATATAATTCTTTTGGCTTTGCTTTGGGAATCGATACAATTAAGACTAAACATTTGCGGTGTATCATGTGCGACAGTCTTCAAAATAATGATACGCTGTATCGGAAATTTCGTTTTCGCATGCTATATAGCGTTGCTCTTTGAGTTTAAAATTTGTTACAAGGATGTTTTGACTGTTCTATTTGATGATGACAACCACATTGGCATCGATTAATAAAAAATCTAGTTAAGTATATAGTAATAATGAGTTTTAGGACATTTTGAGGCAACTAAAGAAGTGCATTGCCAAATGTCAGCCACAATGCCATATTGTATTTTTTGTTCCATTTTAACTGTTTATTCTGAATGATCTACCTAGGAATTATTTTCCCTGATGACTCTGTTTTTTTATGTGTATTTAGATTGCCACAGCTAAATGTTGCCTCTTGTTTGCGTATCTTTCTTACTTGAATGTCTATGGTTTTATTTTGATTGTATTGGATTAAGAACTGGATAGATTTTGATTTGATTTGATTTGATTTATTGGGTGTAAGCACCAAGGATAGCCCACGAAAGTCTAGAAGAAGACTTATTTCCAGTGGGGTCCTTCTGGTGGTGATTGGGCAGTACACCGGTAGACAATCCCCTACTCTTTTCCGAAGAGTGTACTGCGTTCTTTAACGTGCACATGGGCCATAATGCACGCGCTATTGTAACTTGTATTTCAGCCCTCTAGCTGAAACACAAGAAGAGGCAGCGATGGGAATTGAACCAGCCGACTGAGCTAAGCTGCTCTCTATATTTGAATTCTATGAAAATAAGCCTGTGATGTAGCGGATTGTCACAGTGTTGCCTACTCACTATAATATTTCACTGTCTAGAACTTCCATAACCGTACTTGTCTATGTATTATGTTCAAGAAATTACTTGAGTAATGTTATTATTGTTTATTGATTTTGAAAAAATTAATAAATAAATAAAAAACTATCTATATTGACAATCGGTGTCCAACATTGCTTATTTATGGTGCGTTGTATATGGTTATCAAGATCTTTTAATTTTAGATTATGGTTACCGAGATCGCTTTATAGTAGGGAGAACTCTGTTACAAGCATTACATGTATAGTGCAAACTTAAGAGATTGAATGGCTATGAAAGTAAGTCAGTTTATCTCAAGAACTGTTCAAACGTATTCAACCAGGATCTATTCTATTTGAAAGTGGTTCAGTATTAGTGATTTTGTATAGTAAAACATTGCTGATAATTTTTAGACAATGTATTTTTTAAGATTTTCTAAGATATTTGTGATGACATACTTCTTTTTTTTTTGTAAATCTGCACGTTGTTGCCCAGCTTGAACAATTATATAAAAAATAATACAGTATTCAAATCAACTGATGTATATTAGTAATTTTTTAGTTTTAATATTTTCATTCTTTGATAATTTTGAGATAATGTTTAGTATTTTTATACAGTATTAGATAAACATAAAACTTAAATTTTGCTTACTTTTTCTATTGATTACTAATAAATCAGCTTTATTTCTATTGACTTCTGCTCTAACTTTAAAAATAACTTATTGAACTTTATGAATTTACCACACTACTTTAGTTTATATTTTAGGAATTGAAACTTTATAGAGGGCTCACTTTAGTATTTTAGAGTTATCAAGAAACTGTATATTGTACATGTAAGTTTTGCTGGTGAAATTAAAGGGAGCCCTCATCTTCAGAAAGATATGGAATGGTATAAAATTATTTCAATGCATTGTCGTGATTGGCTATCTTGTCACTCACAGTTGCTATTAAGAATATGTGCCATTAAGCATCCCATGGAAAGTTATTTTTAACTATTATTAATATTAGTGTCAGGTTTAAAATGCTTTAATAAAGAAAACAAATTGTGTACGTAAATACACATACCAGGGGTGCACCACAAATCAAAATATTGCAACTTAATCTAGAACCTAAACAAATGTAGAATAAAGCGCAAACAATTTTTTTTCATTTATTTCATCTTTAAGGTACAAAGAAAAAATTCTTATCCAAATACAAGAGCCAAAACAAATGAGGGATCATTAACAAAAAACCAAAACAAATCAAATCACTTTGTTATTTTTATTAGTTATTATAAAGAGTATGTTCATGTTGAGCTAATGAATTTTAACAATACAATTATGGTATAGCTTTCAATTGATAATAAAGAATAAGAAATAATTTCTTTGGAGATTCACACCAAAAATACTCCTCTCCTATCCTTTGTCAAATTAAATGGTGATAGAAAATGCCAAGAAGTAAAATTGGAATAAAAACTGAGGTTCATACATTTAAAAAAGGTCTATTTTAAATTGGTTATTAGGAGTTAGCATTCATAGGCAATATATATATATATATATATATATATATTGTGTAAAAAATGATGATCCAATTCAGCTTTAATGAAGCGTAGGGATATCTTCTCATACTTCCTAAGCAAACAAATTGGCAGGTCTTCCGAACTAAAATCCTTA